>NW_027458571.1:300000-415377 GCF_050624435.1 Tenrec ecaudatus | reverse complement strand
AGTTAACCTACATAGTCTAAGTGCTCGCTAGGTAACCAAGACAGTTCAAGTGATCACTAGGTTACCTACATAGTCCAAGTGCCCGTTCGTTAACCTACATAGTCCAAGTGCCCGCGAGGTAACCAATATTGTCCAAATGCCCGCTAGGGGCCGTAATCGTCCAAATGCCCGCTAGTTAACCTAGATAGTCCAAGTGCCCGCTAGTTAACCTAGATAGACTAGGTGCCCGCTAGGGAACCCACTAGTCCAAGTACCCGCTAGGAAACGTACATAGTCCAAGTGCTCGCTAGGTAACGTAGATAGTCCAAGTGCCAGCTAGGGAACGTACAATGTCCAAGTGCCCGCTAGGTAACCTAGATAGTCCAAGTGCCCGCTAGTTAACCTACATAGTCCAAGTGCCTGCTAGGTAACCTAGATAGTCCTAGTGCCCACTAGTTAACCTACATTGTCCAGGTCCCCCCTAGGTAACCTAGATAGTCCAAGGGCCCGCTAGGTAACCTACATAGTCCAAATGCCCGATAGGGAACCTATATAGTCCAAGTGCCCGCTAGGTAACCTACATAGTCCAAATACCCGCTAGTTAACCTACATAGTCCAAATGCCCGCTAGTTAACCTACATAGTCCAAGTGCCCGATAGGGAACCTACATAATCCAAGTGCCCGCTAGGGAACCTACATAGTCCAAGTGCCCGTTAGTTAACCTAGATAGTCCCAGTGCCCGCTTGGTAACTTAGATAGTCCAACAGCCCGCTAGGTAACCTACATATTCCAAGAACCCGCTATAACGTAGATAGTTTAAGTGCCAGCTAGGTAACCTAGATAGTTCTTGTGCCCGTTACCAAACCTAGATAGTCCAATTGCCCGCTATGCAACATACATAGTCCAAGTGCCCGTTCTTTAACCTAGAAGTCCAAGTGCCCGCTAGGTAACCTAGACTCTCCAAGTGCCCGCTAGGTTACCTACATAGTCCAAATGCCCGTTCGGTAACCTAGATAGTGCAAGTGCCTGTTAGTTAACCTACATAGTCCAAGTGCCCGCTAGGTAACCTAGATAGTCCAAGGGCCCTCTAGTTAACCTACATAGTCCAAGTGCCCGGTAGTTAACTTACATAGTTCAAGTGTCCGTAGGGAACATACAGAGTCCAAGTGCCCGCTAGGGAACCTACATAGTCCAAGGGCCCGCTAGACAATCTACATAGTCCAAGGGCCCGCTAGTTAATGTAGATAGTCCAAGTGCCGCTAGTTAATCTACATAGTTCAAGGGCCCGCTAGTTAACCTACATAATCCAAGTACCCGCTAGTTAACCTAGATCGTCCAAGTGCCCTCTATGTCACCTACATAGTCCAAGGGCCCGCTAGTTAACCTACATTGTCCAAGCGTCCGCTAGTTAACCTACATCGTCCAAGGGCCTGCTAGTTAACCTAGATAGTCCAAGTGCCCGCTAGTTAACCTACATAGTCCAAGTGCCCGCGAGGTAACCTAGACATTTCAAGTGACCACTAGGTTACCTACATAGTCCAAGTGCCCTTTCGTTAACCTACATAGTCCAAGTGCCCGCTAGGTAACCAATATAGTCCAAATGCCCGCTAGGGGCCCTAATAGTCCAAATACCCGCTAGGTAACCTAGATAGTCCAAGTGCCCGCTAGTTAACCTAGATAGACCAAGTGCCCGCTAGGGAACCTATCTAGTCCAAGTACCGGCTAGGAAACGTACATACTCCAAGTGCCCGCTAGGTAACATACATAGTCTAAGTGCCCGCTAGGTAACGTAGATAGTCCAAGGGCCTGCTTGGGAACGTACATAGTCCAAGTGCCTGCTAGGTAACCTAGATAGTCCAAGTGCCCGCTAGATAACCTACAAAGTCTAAGTGCCCGCTAGGTTATCTATATAGTCCAAATGCCCACTAGGGAACCTACATAGTCCAAGTGCCCGCTAGGTAACCTAGATAATCCAAGTGCCCGCTAGTTAACCTATATCGTCCAAGTGCCCGCTAGTTAACCTAGATCATCCAAGTGCCCGCTAGTTAACCTAAATAGTCAATGGGCCCGCTAGTTAACCTTGATCGTGCAAGTGTCCGCTAATTAACTTACATAGTCCACGTGCCAGTTAGCTAACCTAGATAGTCCAAGGGCCCGCTAGTTGACCTACATAGTCCAAGTGCCCGCTGGGTAACCTAGATAATCCAAGTGCCCGCTAGGGAACCTTCATAGTCCAAGTGCCAGCTAGGTAACCTAAATAGTCCAAGTGCCCGCTAGTTAACCTAGATAGTCCTTGTGCCCATTAGTTTACCTAATTGTCCAAGTGCCCACTAGGGGACGTACTTAGTCCATGTGCCCGTTAGCTAACCTAGATAGTCCAAGTGCCCTCTAGTTAACCTAGATCGTCCAAGTGCCCACTAGTTAACCTACATAGTCCAAAGGCCCGCTAGTTAACCTACATAGTCCAAGTTCCGCTAGTTAACCTAGATAGTCCAAGTGATCGCTAGTTAACCTACATAGTACAAGGGCCCACTAGTTGACCTAGATAGTCCAAGTGCCCGCTAGTTAACCCAGATAGTCCAAGTGCCCGCTAGGTAACCTAAGTAGTCCAAAGATCCGATAGGGATCCTACATAGTCCAAGAGCCCGCTAGGTAACCTACATAGTCCAAGTGCCCGTTCGTTAACCTAGAGAGTCCAAGTGCCCTCTAGGTAACCTAGACTGTCCAAGTGCCCGCTAGGTTACCTACATAGTCCAAGTGCCCGTTCGTTAACCTAGATAGTCCAAGTGCCCGCTAGGAAACCTACATAGTCCAAGGGCCCGCTAGGTAACCTAGATAGTCCAAGTGTCCATTAGATAACCTAGAATACAAGTGCTTGATAGTTAACCTACATAGTCCAAGTGCCCGCTATGTAACCTAGATAGTCAAAGTGCCCGTTAGGTAACTTACATTGTCCAAGTTCTCGCTAGGTAACCTAGATAGTCCAAGTGCCCGCTAGGTAACTTACATTGTCCAAGTTCTCGCTAGGTAACTTAGATAGTCCAAGTGCCCGTTACCTAACCTAGATAGTCCAAGTGCCCGCTAGGCAACCTACATAGTCCAAGAGCCCGTTCGTTAACCTAGAAGTCCAAGTGCCCGCTAGGTAACCTAGATAGTCCAAGGGCCCGCTAGTTAACCTACCTAGTCCAAGGGCTCACTTGTTCACTTTGATAGTCCAAGTGCCAGCTAGTTAACCTAGATCTTCCAAGTGCCCGCTAATTAACCTAGATTGTCCAAGTGCCCGCTAGTTAACCTACATAGTCCAAGGGCCCACTAGTTAACCTAGATAGTCCAAGTGTCCGCTAGTTAACCTAGATAGTCCAAGTGCCTGCTAGGTAACCTACATAGTGCAAGTGTCCGCTAGTTAACCTACATATTCCAGGTGCCCGCTGGTTAACATAGATAGTCCAAGTGCCCGATAGGGAACGTACATAGTCCTAGTGCCCGATAGGTAACCTAGATAGTTCAAGTACCCGCTAGGTAACCTAGATCGTCAAAGGGCCCCCTAGTTAGCCTACAAAGTCCAAGTGCCCGCTAGGGAACCTAGATAGCCCAAGGGCCCGCTAGTAAACCTACATAGTCCATGGGCCCGCTAGTTAACCTTCATAGTGCAAGTGTCCGCTACTTTACCTACATATTCCAAGTGCCCGCTAGTTAACCTACATAATCTAAGTGCCCGTTGGCTAACCTAGATAGTCCAAGGGCCCGCTAGTTGACCTACATAGTCCAAATGCCCGCTAGTTAACCTAGATAGTCCAAGTGCCTGCTAGGTAACCTACATAGTGCAAGTGTCCGCTAGTTAACCTACATATTCCAAGTGCCCGGCTAGTTAACAGAGATAGCCCTAGTGCCCGCTAGGGAACGTACATAGTCCAAGTGCCCGATAGGTAACCTAGATAGTTCAAGTACCCGCTAGGTAACCTAGATCGTCAAAGGGCCCCCTAGTTAGCCTACAAAGTCCAAGTGCCCGCTAGGTAACCTAGATAGTCCAAGTGCCTGTAAGCTAACCTAGATAGTCCAAGTGGCGGCTAGGTAACCTACATAGTCCAAGTGCCCGTTAGTTAACCTAGATAATCCAAGTGCCCGTTCGTTAACGTAGATAATCCAAATGCCCACTAGGTAACCTAGACAGTCAAAGTGCCCGCTAGTTAACCTACATAGTCCAAGTGCCTGATAGGGAACCTACATAATCCAAGTGCCTGCCTGGCAACCTACATAGTCCAAGTGCCCGTTAGTTAACCTAGATAGTCAAAGTGCCTGCTAGGTAACCTAGATAGTCCAAGTGCCCGCTAGGTAACCTAAATAGTCCAAATGCCCGCTAGTGAAACTACATAGTCCAAGTGCCCGCTAGTTAACCTAGATAGTCCAAGTGCCTGCTAGTAAACCTACATAATCCATGGGCCCGCTAGTTAGCCTATATAGTGCAAGGGCCCGCTAGTTAATCTACATTGTCCAAGGGCCCGCTAGTTAACCTAGATAGTACAAGTGCCCGCTAGTTAACCTACATAGTCTAAGTGTTCGCTAGGTAACCAAGACAGTTCAAGTGATCACTAGGTTACCTACATAGTCCAAGTGCCCGTTCGTTAACCTACATAGTCCAAGTGCCCGCGAGGTAACCAATATAGTCCAAATGCCCGCTAGGGGCCGTAATCGTCCAAATACCCGCTAGTTAACCTAGATAGTCCAAGTGCCCGCTAGTTAACCTAGATAGACTAGGTGCCCGCTAGGGAACCCACTAGTCCAAGTACCCGCTAGGAAACGTACATAGTCCAAGTGCTCGCTAGGTAACGTAGATAGTCCAAGTGCCAGCTAGGGAACGTACAATGTCCAAGTGCCCGCTAGGTAACCTAGATAGTCCAAGTGCCCGCTAGTTAACCTACATAGTCCAAGTGCCTGCTAGGTAACCTAGATAGTCCTAGTGCCCACTAGTTAACCTACATTGTCCAGGTTCCCCCTAGGTAACCTAGATAGTCCAAGGGCCCGCTAGGTAACCTACATAGTCCAAATGCCCGATAGGGAACCTATATAGTCCAAGTGCCCGCTAGGTAACCTACATAGTCCAAATACCCGCTAGTTAACCTACATAGTCCAAATGCCCGCTAGTTAACCTACATAGTCCAAGTGCCTGATAGGGAACCTACATAATCCCAGTGCCCGCTAGGGAACCTACATAGTCCAAGTGCCCGTTAGTTAACCTAGATAGACCCAGTGCCCGCTTGGTAACTTAGATAGTCCAACAGCCCGCTAGGTAACCTACATATTCCAAGAACCACTATAACGTAGATAGTTCAAGTGCCACCTAGGTAACCTAGATAGTTCTTGTGCCCGTTACCTAACCTACATAGTCCAATTGCCCGCTATGCAACATACATAGTCCAAGTGCCCGTTCTTTAACCTAGAAGTCCACGTGCCCGCTAGGTAACCTAGACTCTCCAAGTGCCCGCTAGGTTACCTACATAGTCCAAATGCCCGTTCGGTAACCTAGATAGTGCAAGTGCCCGGTAGTTAACCTACATAGTCCAAGTGCCCGCTAGGTAACCTAGATAGTCCAAGGGCCCTCTAGTTAACCTACATAGTCCAAGTGCCCGGTAGTTAACTTACATAGTTCAAGTGTCCGTAGGGAACATACAGAGTCCAAGTGCCCGCTAGGGAACCTACATAGTCCAAGGGCCCGCTAGACAATCTACATAGTCCAAGGGCCCGCTAGTTAATGTAGATAGTCCAAGTGCCGCTAGTTAATCTACATAGTTCAAGGGCCCGCTAGTTAACCTACATAATCCAAGTACCCGCTAGTTAACCTAGATCGTCCAAGTGTCCGCTTATTACCTACATAGTACAAGTGCCCGCTCGGGAACCTAGATAGTCCTAGTGCCCGCTCTGGAGCCTAGATAGTCCAAGTGCCCGCTCTGGAACCTACATAGTCCAAGTGCCCGCTCTGGACCATATATAGTCCAAGTGCCCGCTAGGGAATCTACATAGTCCAAGGGCCCGCTAGTTAATGTAGATAGTCCAAGTGTCGCTAGTTAATCTACAAAGTCCAAGGGCCCGCTAGTTAACCTACATAGTCCAAGTACCCGCTAGTTAACCTAGATCGTCCAAGTGCCCTCTATGTCACCTACATAGTCCAAAGGCCAGCTAGTTAACCTACATAGTCCAAGCGTCCGCCAGTTAACCTACATCGTCCAAGGGCCTGCTAGTTAACCTAGATAGTCCAAGTGCCCGCTAGTTAACCTACATAGTCCAAGTGCCCGCGAGGTAACCTAGACATTTCAAGTGACCACTGGGTTACCTACATAGTCCAAGTGCCCTTTCGTTAACCTACATAGTCCAAGTGCCCGCTAGGTAACCAATATAGTCCAAATGCCTGCTAGGGGCCCTAATAGTCCAAATACCCGCTAGTTAACCTAGATAGTCCAAGTGCCCGCTAGTTAACCTACATAGACCAAGTGCCCGCTAGGGAACCTATCTAGTCCAAGTACCCGCTAGGAAACGTACATACTCCAAGTGCCCGCTAGGTAACATACATAGTCTAAGTGCCCGCTAGGTAACGTAGATAGTCCAAGGGCCTGCTTGGGAACGTACATAGTCCAAGTGCCTGCTAGGTAACCTAGATAGTCCAAGTGCCCGCTAGGTAACCTACAAAGTCTAAGTGCCCGCTAGGTTATCTATATAGTCCAAATGCCCACTAGGGAACCTACATAGTCCAAGTGCCCGCTAGGTAACCTAGATAATCCAAGTGCCCGCTAGTTAACCTATATCGTCCAAGTGCCCGCTAGTTAATCTAGATCGTCCAAGTGCCCACTAGTTAACCTAAATAGTCAATGGGCCCGCTAGTTAACCTTGATCGTGCAAGTGTCCGCTAGTTAACTTACATAGTCCACGTGCCAGTTAGCTAACCTAGATAGTCCAAGGGCCCGCTAGTTGACCTACATATTCCAAGTGCCTGCTAGGTAACCTAGATAGTCCAAGTGCCCACTAGTTAACCTACATAGTCCAGGTTCCCCCTAGGTAACCTAGATAGTCCAAGGGCCCGCTAGGTAACCTACATTGTCCTAGTGCCCCCTAGTTAACCTACATTCTCCAAGTGCCCGATAGGGAACCTACATAGTCCAAGTGCCCGTTAGTTAACCTAGATAGTCCAAGTGCCCGCTAGGTAACCTAGATTGTCCAACAGCCCGGTAGGTAACCTACATACTCCAAGTACCCGCTAGGTAACGTAGATAGTTCAAGGGCCTGCTAGGTAACCTAGATAGTCCAAGTGCCCGCTAGGTAACCTACAAAGTCTAAGTGCCCGCTAAATAATCTATATAGTCCAAATAAACGCTAGGGAGCCTACATAGTCCAAATGCCCGCTAGGTAACCTAGATAGTCTATGGGCCCGCTAGGTAACTTACATAGTCCTAGTGCCCCCTAGTTAACCTACATTTTCCAAATGCCCGATAGGGAACCTACATAGTACAAGTGCCTGCTAGGTAACCTACATAGTCCAAATGCCCTCTAGTTAACCTACATAGTCCAAGTGCCCGATAGGGAACCTACATAATCCAAGTGCCCTCTAGTTGACCTACCTAGTCCAAGTGCCCGCTAGGTAATCTAGATAATCCTAGTGCCCGCTAGGGAACCTTCATAGTGCCAGCTAGGTAACCTAGATAGTCCAAGTGACCGCTAGTTAACATTGACCATCCAAGTGCCCGCTAGTTAACCTAGATAGTCCAAGTGCACGCTAGTTAACCTACGTCGTCCAAGGTCCGCTAGTTAACCTAGATAGTCCAAGTGCTCGCTAGTTAACCTACATAGTACAAGGGCCCGCTAGTTGACCTAGATAGCCCAAGTGCCCGCTAGTTAACCTAGATAGTGCAAGTGCCCGCTAGGTAACCTAAGAAGTCCAAATGTCCGATAGGGATCCTACATAGTCCAAGTGCCCGCTAGGTAACCTACATAGTCCAAGTGCCCTTTCGTTAACCTACATAGTCCAAGTGCCCGTTCGTTAACCTAGATAGTCCCAGTGCCCGCTAGGTAACCTAGCTGTCCAAGTGCCCGCTAGGTTACCTACATAGTCCAAGTGCCCGTTCGTTAACCTAGATAGTCCATGTGCCCTCTAGGAAACCTACATAGTCCAAGGGCCCGCTAGGTTACCTAGATAGTCCAAGTGCCCGCTAGGTAACCTAGAGTCCAAGTGCTCGCTAGTTAACCTACATAGTCCAAGTGCCCGCTATGTAACCTAGATACTCAAAGTGCCCGTTACCTAACCTAGATAGTCCAAGTGCCCGCTAAGCAACCTACATAGTCCAAGTGCCCGTTCGTTAACCTAGAAGTCCAAGTGCCCGCTAGGTAACCTGCATATTCCAGTGCCCGTTCGTTAACCTAGATAGTCCAAGTGCCCACTAGGTAACCTACATAGTCCAAGTGCGCGCTAGGTAACCTATATAGTCCAAGTGCCCGCTAGGTAACCTAGATAGTCCAAGGGCCCGCTAGTAAGCCTACATAATCCAAGGGCTCACTTGTTAACTTTGATAGTCCTAGTGCCCGCTAGTTAACCTAGATCGTCCAAGTGCCCGCTAGTTAACCTAGATAGGTCTAGTGCCCGTTCGTTAACCTAGAGTGTCCAAGTGCCCACTAGGGGACGTACTTAGTCCAAGTGCCCTTTAGCTAACCTAGATGATCCAAGTGCCCGCTAGGTAACCTACATAGTCCAAGTGCCCGTTCGTTAACCTAGATAGTCCAAGTGCCCGCTAGGTAACCTAGACTGTCCAAGTGCCCGCTAGGTTACCTACATAGTCCCAGTGCCCGTTCGTTAACCTAGATAGTCCATGTGCCCTCTAGGAAACCTACATAGTCCAAGGGCCCGCTAGGTAACCTAGATAGTCCAAGTGCCCGCTAGGTAACCTAGAGTCCAAGTGCTCGCTAGTTAACCTACATAGTCCAAGTGCCCGCTATGTAACCTAGATAGTCAAAGTGCCCGTTACCTAACCTAGATAGTCCAAGTGCCCGCTAAGCAACCTACATAGTCCAAGTGGCCGTTCGTTAACCTAGAAGTCCAAGTGCCCGCTAGGTAACCTGCATATTCCAGTGCCCGTTCGTTAACCTAGATAGTCCAAGTGCCCACTAGGTAACCTACATAGTCCAAGTGCGCGCTAGGTAACCTATATAGTCCAAGTGCCCGCTAGGTAACCTAGATAGTCCAAGGGCCCGCTAGTAAGCCTACATAATCCAAGGGCTCACTTGTTAACTTTGATAGTCCTAGTGCCCGCTAGTTAACCTAGATCGTCCAAGTGCCCGCTAGTTAACCTAGATAGTCCTAGTGTCCATTAGTTAACCTAAAGTGTCCAAGTGCCCACTAGGGGACGTACTTAGTCCAAGTGCCCGTTAGCTAACCCAGATAGTCCAAGTGCCCGCTAGTTAACATTGATCATCCAAGTGCCCGCTAGTTAACCTAGATAGTCCAAGTGCACGCTAGTTAACCTAGATAGTCCAAGTGCCCTCTAGTTAACCTAGATCGTCCAAGTGCTCGCTAAGAAACCTAGACAGTTCAAGTGCCCGTTAAGTAACCTACATAGTCCAAGTGCCTTCTAGTTAACCTAAATAGTCCAAGTGCCTGCTAGGTAACCTACATAGTCCAAGTCCCCGCTAGTAAACCTAGATAGTCCAAGGACCCGCTAGTTAATCTAGATAGTCCAAGGGCCCTCTAGTTTACCTAGATAGTCCAAGTGCCCGCTAGGGGACGTACATAGTCCAAGTGCCCGCTAGGTAACCTAGATAGTCCAAGTGCCCACTAGGGTATGTACATAGTTCAAGTGCCTGATAGGTAACCTAGATAGTCCAAGGTCATGCTAGTTAACCTACATAGTCCAATGCCCGATAGGGAACCTACATAGTCCATGTGCCCGCTGAGGAACCTACATAGTCCAAGTACCCGATAGGCAACCTACATATTCCAAGTGCCCGTTAGGGAACCTAGATAGTCCAAATGCCGGTAGGGAACCTATATAGTCCAAGTGCCCGGTAGGGAACCTACATAGTCAAAGTGCCCGCTAGGGAACCTGCATTGTACTAGTGCCCGCTAATTAACCTAGATAGTCCAAGTGCCCGCTAGTAAACCTAGATAGTCCAAATGCCCGCTAGTTAACCTTGATCATCCAAGTTCCCGCTAGTTAACCTACATAGTCCAAGTGCCCGCAGAGGAACCTACATAGTCCAAGTGCCCGATAGGGAACCTACATATTCCAAGTGCCCGTTAGGGAACCTAGATAGTCCAAGTGCCCACTAGGGAACCTACATAGTCAAAGTGCCCGCTAGTGAACCTGCATTGTGCAAGTGCCTGCTAGTTGACCTAGATAGTCCAAGTGCCCGCTAGTTAACCTACATAATCCAAGGTCAGCTAGTTAACCTAGATAGTCCAAGTGCCCGCTAGTTAACCTACATAGTCCAAGAACCCGCTAGTTAGCCTAGATAGTCCAAGTGCCCGCTAGTTTACCTACATAGTCCAAGGGTCCGCTAGTTAACCTAGATATTCCAAGTGCCCGCTAGTTAACCTACATCGTCAAAGTGCCCTTAGGGAACCTATATAGTCCAAGTGCCCGCTAGGGAACCTACATATTCAAATTGCCCGCTAGGGAACCTGCATTGTACAAGTGCCCGCTAATCAACCTAGATAGTCCAAGTGCCCGCTAGTTAACCTACATAGTCCAAGTGCCCGCTAGTTAACCTTGATCATCCAAGTGCCCGCTAGTTAACATACATAGTCCAAGTGCCCGCAGAGGAACCTACATAGTCCAAGTGCCCGATAGGGAACCTACATATTCCAAGTGCCCGTTAGGGAACCTAGATAATCCAAGTGCCCACTAGGGAACCTACATAGTCAAAGTGCCCGCTATGGAACCTGCATTGTGCAAGTGCCCGCTAGTTGACCTAGATAGTCCAAGTGCCCGCTAGTTAACCTACATAATCCAAGGTCAGCTAGTTAACCTAGATAGTCCAAGTGCCCGCTAGTTAACCTACATAGTCCAAGAACCCGCTAGTTAGCCTAGATAGTCCAAGTGCCCGCTAGTTTACCTACATAGTCCAAGGGTCCGCTAGTTAACCTAGATATTCCAAGTGCCCGCTAGTTAACCTACATCGTCAAAGTGCCCTTAGGGAACCTATATAGTCCAAGTGCCCGCTAGGGAACCTACATATTCAAATTGCCCGCTAGGGAACCTGCATTGTACAAGTGCCCGCTAATCAACCTAGATAGTCCAAGTGCCCGCTAGTTAACCTACATAGTCCAAGTGCCCGCTAGTTAACCTTGATCATCCAAGTGCCCGCTAGTTAACATACATAGTCCAATTGCCTGAGAGGGAACCTACATAGTCCAAGTGCCCGCAGAGGAACCTACATAGTCCAAGTGCCCGCTAGGTAACCTAGATATTCCAAGTTCCTGTTAGCTAACCTAGATAATCCAAGTGCCCGCTAGGTAACCTACATAGTCCAAGTGGCTTTCGTTAACCTAGATAGTCCAAGTGCCCGCTAGGTAACCTACATAGTCAAAGGGTCCGCTAGGTAACCTATATAGTCCAAGTGCCCGTTACCTAACCTAGATAGTCCAATTGCCCGCTATGCAACATACATAGTCCAAGTGCCCGCTAGTTAATCTACATAGTCCAACTGCCAGCTAGGTAACCTAGATAGTCCAAGTGCCCGCTAGGTAACTTACATAGTCCAAATGCCTGCTAGGCAACCTAGATAGTCCAAGTGCCCGCTAGGTAACCTAGACAGTTCAAGTGTCTGCTAGGTAACCTACATAGTCCAAATGCCCGTTCGTTAACCTACATAGTTCAAGGGCCCACTAGTTAACCTAGATCGTCCAAGTGTCCTCTAGTTAACCTACATAGTGCAAATGCACGCTAGTTAACCTAAGATGTCCAAATGTCCCATAGGGATCCTACATAGTCCAAGTGCCCGGTAGTTAACATACATAGTTCAAGTGTCCATAGAGAACATACATAGTCTAAGTGCCCGTTAGGGAACATACATAGTCCAAGTGCCCGCTAGGGAATCTACATAGTCCAAGGGCCCGCTAGTTAATGTAGATAGTCCAAGTTCCGCTAGTTAATCTACATAGTTCAAGGGCCCACTAGTTAACCTACATAGTCCAAGTACCCGCTGGTTAACCTAGATCGTCCAAGTGTCCGCTAGTTAATCTACATAGTACAAGTGCCCGCTCGGGAATCTAGTTAGTCCAAGTGCCCGCTCTGGAATCTACATAGTCCAAGTGCCCGTGCTGGAACATACATAGTCCAAGTGCCCGCTAGGGAATCTACATAGTCCAAGGGCCCGCTAGTTAACGTAGATAGTCCAAGTGCCGCTAGTTAATCTACATAGTCCAAGGGCCCGCTAGTTAACCTACATAGTCCAAGTACCCGCTAGTTAACCTAGATCGTCCAAGTGCCCGCTAGGTAACCTACATAGTCCAAGGGCCCGCTAGTTAACCTAGATAGACCAAGTGCCCGCTAGGGAACCTATCTAGTCCAAGTACCCGCTAGGAAACGTACATAGTCCAAGTGTCCGCTAGGTAACATAGATAGTCATAGTGCCCACTAGGGAACGTACATAGTCCAAGTGCCCTCTAGGTAACCTAGATAGTCCAAGTGCTCTCTAGTTAACCTACATAGTCCAGGTTCCCCCTAGGTAACCTAGATAGTCCAAGGGCCCACTAGGTAACCTACTTAGCCCAAATGCCCGATAGGGAACCTACATAGTCCAAGTGCCCGCTAGGTAACCTACATAGTCCAAATGCCCGCTAGTTAACCTACATAGTCCAAGTGCCCGATAGGGAACCTACATAATCCAAGTGCCCGATAGGGAACCTACATTGTCCAATTGCCCGTTAGGTAACCTAGATAGTCCAAATGCCTGCTAGGGAACCCACATAGTCCAAGTGCCCGCTAGGGAACTTACATAGTCTAAGGGCCCGCTAGGGAACCTACATAGTCCAAGTGCCCGTTAGTTAACCTAGATAGTCCCAGTGCCCGCTAGGTAACCTAGATAGTCCAACAGCCCGGTACGTAACCTACATACTCCAAGTACCCGCTAGGTAACGTAGATAGTTCAAGTGCCCGCTAGGTAACCTACAAAGTTAAGTGCCTGCTAGGTAATCTATATAGTCCAAATGACCACTAGGGAGCCTACATAGTCCAAATGCCCGCTAGGTAACCTAGGGAGTACAAGGGCCGCTAGGAAACCTACATAGTCCTAATGCCCCATAGTTAACCTACATTCTCCAAGTGCCCGATAGGGAACCTACATAGTCCAAGTGCCCGCTAAGTAACCTACATAGTACAAGTGCCCGATAGGGAACATACATAATCCAAATGCCCGCCAGGAAACCCACATAGTGCAAGTGCCCGCTAGGGAATTTACATAGTTCAAGGGCCCGCTAGGGAACCTACATAGTCCAAGTGTCCGTTAGTTAACCTAGATAGTCCAAGTTCCCGCTTGGTAACCTAGATAGTCCAACAGCCCGCAAGGTAACCTACATACTCCAAGAACCCTCTAGGTAACGTAGATAGTTCATGTGCCAGCTAGGTAACCTAGATAGTCCAAGTGTCCGCTAGGTAACCTACAGAGTCTAAGTGCCCGCTAGTATATCTATATAGTCCAAATGCCCGCTAGGGAATCTACATAGTCCAAGGGCCCGCTAGTTAACATAGATAGTCCAAGTGCCGCTAGTTAATCTACATAGTCCAAGGGCCCGCTAGGTAACCTAGATAGTCCAAGGGCCCGCTAGTTAACCTACAGAGTCCAAGTGCCCGGTAGTTAAATTACATAGTTCAAGTGTCCATAGGGAACATACATAGCCAAAGTGCCCGCTAGGGAACATACATAGTCCAAGTGCCCGCTAGGTAACCTACATAGTCCAAGGGCTCGCTAGTTAACTTACATAGTCCAAGGGACCGCTAGTTAACCTACATCGTCCAAGGGCCTGCTAGTTAACCTAGATAGTCCACGTGCCCGCTAGTTAACCTACATAGTCCAAGTGCCCACTAGGTAACCAATATAGTCCAAATGCCCGCTAGGGGCCCTAATAGTCCAAATGCCCGCTAGTTAACCTAGATAGTCCAAGTGCTCACTAGTTAACCTAGATAGTCCAAGTGCCCGCTAGTTAACCTAGATAGACCAAGTGCCCGCTAGGTAACCTACATAGTCAAGGGGTCCGCTAGGTAACCTATATAGTCCAAGTGCCCATTACCTAACCTAGATAGTCCAATTGCCCGCTATTCAACATACATAGTCCAAGTGCCCGCTAGTTAATCTACATAGTCCAACTGCCCGCTAGGTGACCTAGATAGTCCATGTGCCCGCTAGGTAACTTACATAGTCCAAATGCCCGCTAGGCAACCTAGATAGTCCAAGTGCCCGTTCGTTAACCTAGATAGCCAAGTGCCCGCTAGTAACCTAGACAGTCCAAGTGTCTGCTAGGTAACCTACATAGTCCAAATGCCCGTTCGTTAACCTACATAGTCCAAGGGCCCACTAGTTAACCTAGATCGTCCAAGTGTCCTCTAGTTAACTTACATATTCCAAATGCACGCTAGATAACCTACATAGTCCAAGTGCCGCTAGGTAACCTACATAGTGCAAGTGTCCCCTAGTTAACCTACATAGTCCAAGTGCCCGGTAGTTAACATAGATAGTCCAAGTGCGCACTAGTTAACATAGATAGTCCAAGTGCCCGCTAGGGAACGTACATAGTCCAAGTGCCCGCTAGGTAACCTAGATAGTGCATGTGCCCGGTAGTTAACCTACATAGTCCAAGTGCCCGCAAGGTAACCTAGATAGTCCAAGGGCCCGCTAGTTAACCTACATAGTCCAAGTGCACGGTAGTAAACTTACATAGTCCAAGTGCCCGCTCTGGAACCTACATAGTCCAAGTGCCTGCTAGGGAACCTACATAGTTCAAGTGTCCGTAGGGAACATACAGACTCCAAGTGCCCGCTAGGGAATCTACATAGTCCAAGGGCCCGCTAGTCAACGTAGATAGTCCAAGTGCCGCTAGATAATCTACATAGTCCAAGGGCCCGCTAGTTAACCTACATAGTCCAAGAACGCGCTAGTTAACCTAGATCGTCCAAGTGCGCGCTAGTTAACCTACATAGTCGAAGTGCCCGCTAGTGAACCTAGATCCTCCAAGTCCCCACTAGTTAACCTACATAGTCAATGGGCCCGCTACTTAACCTACATAGTGCAAGAGCCAGCTAGTTAACCTAGATCGTGCAAGTGTCCGCTAGTTAACCTACATAGTCCAAGTGCCAGTTAGCTAACCTATATAGTCCAAGGGCCTGCTAGTTAACCTACATAGTCCAAGTGCCCGCTAGGTAACCTACAAAGTCCAAGTGTCCGCTAGGTAACCTATATAGTCTAAATGCCCGCTAGGTAACCTACATAGTCCAAGTGCCCGCTAGTTAACCTATTGTCCAAGGGACCGCTAGTTAACCTAGATAGGCCAAGTACCCGCTAGTTAACCTAGATCGTCCAATTGTCCGCTAGTTAACCTACATAGTCCAAGTGCCCGTTCGGTAACCTAGATAGTCCAAGAGCCCTTTAGGGAACCGAGATAGTCCAAGTGCCCGCTAGGGAACCTACATAGTCCAATTGCCCGCTCTGGAACATACATAGTCCAAGTGCCCGCTAGTTAACCTAGATAGTGCCAGTGCCCGCTAGGTAACCTACATAGTCCAAGTGCCCGCTAGGTAACCTATATAGTGCAAATGCCCGCTAGGTAACCTTGATAGTCCAAGTGCCTTCTAGTTAACCTAAATAGTCCAAGTGCCCGCTAGGTAACCTACATAGTCCAAGTGCCCGCTAGTAAACCTAGATAGTCCAAGGACCCGCTAGTTAATGTAGATAGTCCAAGGGCCCTCTAGTTAACCTAGATAGTCCAAGTGCCCGCTAGGGGACGTACATAGTCCAAGTGCCCGCTAGGTAACCTAGATAGTCCAAGGGCCCACTAGGGTATGTACATAGTTCAAGTGCCTGATAGGTAACCTAGATAGTCCAAGGTCATGCTAGTTAACCTACATAGTCCAATGCCCGATAGGGAACCTACATAGTCCATGTGCCCGCTGAGGAACCTACATAGTCCAAGTACCCGATAGGGAACCTACATATTCCAAGTGCCCGTTAGGGAACCTAGATAGTCCAAATGACGGTAGGGAACCCATATAGTCCAAGTGCCCGCTAGGGAACCTACATAGTCAAAGTGCCCGCTAGGGAACCTGCATTGTACTAGTGCCCGCTAATTAACCTAGATAGTCCAAGTGCCCGCTAGTAAACCTAGATAGTCCAAATGCCCGCTAGTTAACCTTGATCATCCAAGTTCCCGCTAGTTAACCTACATAGTCCAAGTGCCTGATAGGGAACCTACATAGTTCAAGTGCCCGCAGAGGAACCTAGATAGTCCAAGTGCCCACTAGGGAACCTACATAGTGAAAGTGCCCGCTAGGGAACCTGCATTGTGCAAGTGCCCGCTAGTTAACCTAGATAGTCCAAGTGCCCGCTAGTTAACTTACATAGTCCAAGGTCAGCTAGTTAACCTAGATAGTCCAAGTGCCCGCTAGTTATCCTACATAATCCAAGGTCAGCTAGTTAACCTAGATAGTCCAAGTGCCCGCTAGTTAACCTACATAGTCCAAGGGCCCGCTAGTTAACCTAGATATTCCAAGTGCCCGCTAGTTAACCTACATCGTCAAAGTGCCCTTAGGGAACCTATATAGTCCAAGTGCCCGCTAGGGAACCTACATAGTCAAATTGCCCGCTAGGGAACCTGCATTGTACAAGTGCCCGCTAATCAACCTAGATAGTCCAAGTGCCCGCTAGTTAACCTACATAGTCCAAGTGCCTGCTAGTTAACCTTGATCATCCAAGTGCCCGCTAGTTAACATACATAGTCCAATTGCCTGAGAGGGAACCTACATAGTCCAAGTGCCCGCAGAGGAACCTACATAGTCCAAGTGCCCGCTAGGTAACCTAGATATTCCAAGTTCCTGTTAGCTAACCTAGATAATCCAAGTGCCCGCTAGGTAACCTACATAGTCCAAGTGCCCTTTCGTTAACCTAGATAGTCCAAGTGCCCGCTAGGTAAACTACATAGTCAAAGGGTCCGCTAGGTAACCTATATAGTCCAAGTGCCCGTTACCTAACCTAGATAGTCCAATTGCCCGCTGTGCAACATACATAGTCCAAGTGCCCGCTAGTTAATCTACATAGTCCAACTGCCAGCTAGGTAACCTAGATAGTCCAAGTGCCCGCTAGGTAACTTACATAGTCCAAATGCCTGCTAGGCAACCTAGATAGTCCAAGTGCCCGCTAGGTAACCTAGACAGTTCAAGTGTCTGCTAGGTAACCTACATAGTCCAAATGCCCGTTCGTTAACCTACATAGTTCAAGGGCCCACTAGTTAACCTAGATCGTCCAAGTGTCCTCTAGTTAACCTACATAGTGCAAATGCACGCTAGTTAACCTAGATAGTCCAAGTGCCCGCTAGTTAACCTAAGATGTCCAAATGTCCCATAGGGATCCTACATAGTCCAAGTGCCCGGTAGTTAACTTACATAGTTCAAGTGTCCATAGAGAACATAGTCCAAGTGCCCGTAAGGGAACATACATAGTCCAAGTGCCCGCTAGGGAATCTACATAGTCCAAGGGCCCGCTAGTTAATGTAGATAGTCCAACTTCCGCTAGTTAATCTACATAGTTCAAGGGCCCACTTGTTAACCTACATAGTCCAAGTACCCGCTGGTTAACCTACATCGTCCAAGTCTCCGCTAGTTAATCTACATAGTACAAGTGCCCTCTCGGGAATCTAGTTAGTCCAAGTGCCCGCTCTGGAACCTACATAGTCCAAGTGCCTGCTAGGGAACCTACATCGTCCAAGTGCCCGTGCTGGAACATACATAGTCCAAGTGCCCGCTAGGGAATCTACACAGTCCAAGGGCCCGCAAGTTAACGTAGATAGTCCAAGTGCCGCTAGTTAATCTACATAGTCCAAGGGCCCGCTAGTTAACCTACATAGTCCAAGTACCCGCTAGTTAACCTAGATCGTCCAAGTGCCCGCTAGGTAACCTACATAGTCCAAGGGCCCGCTAGTTAACCTAGATAGACCAAGTGCCCGCTAGGGAACCTATCTAGTCCAAGTGCCCGCTAGGAAACGTACATAGTCCAAGTGTCTGCTAGGTAACATAGATAGTCCAAGTGCCCACTAGGGAACGTACATAGTCCAAGTGCCCTCTAGGTAACCTAGATAGTCCAAGTGCTCTCTAGTTAACCTACAAAGTCCAAGTGCCTGCTATGTAACCTAGATAGTCCAAGTGCCCACTAGTTAACCTACATAGTCCAGGTTCCCCCTAGGTAACCTAGATAGTCCAAGGGCCCACTAGGTAACCTACTTAGCCCAAATGCCCGATAGGGAACCTACATAGTCCAAGTGCCCGCTAGGTAACCTACATAGTCCAAATGCCCGCTAGTTAACCTACGTAGTCCAGGTGCCCGATAGGGAACCTACATAATCCAAGTGCCCGATAGGGAACCTACATTGTCCAATTGCCCGTTAGTTAACCTAGATAGTCCCAGTGCCCGCTAGTTAACGTAGATAGTCCAAGTGCCGCTAGTTAATCTACATAGTCCAAGGCCCGCTAGTTAACCTACATAGTCCAAGTACCCGCTAGTTAACCTAGATCATCCAAGTGTCCGCTAGGTAACCTACATAGTCCAAGGGCCCGCTAGTTAACCTAGATAGACCAAGTGCCCGCTAGGGAACCTATCTAGTCCAAGTACCCGCTAGGAAACGTACATAGTCCAAGTGTCCGCTAGGTAACATAGATAGTCCAAGTGCCCACTAGGGAACGTACATAGTCCAAGTGCCCTCTAGGTAACCTAGATAGTCCAAGTGCTCTCTAGTTAACCTACATAGTCCAAGTGCCTGCTAGGTAACCTAGATAGTCCAAGTGCCCACTAGTTAACCTACATAGTCCAGGTTCCCCCTAGGTAACCTAGATAGTCCAAGGGCCCACTAGGTAACCTACTTAGCCCAAATGCCCGATAGGGAACCTACATAGTCCAAGTGCCCGCTAGGTAACCTACATAGTCCAAATGCCCGCTAGTTAACCTACATAGTCCAAGTGCCCGATAGGGAACCTACATAATCCAAGTGCCCGATAGGGAACCTACATTGTCCAATTGCCCGTTAGGTAACCTAGATAGTCCAAATGCCTGCTAGGGAACCCACATAGTCCAAGTGCCCGCTAGGGAACTTACATAGTCTAAGGGCCCGCTAGGGAACCTACATAGTCCAAGTGCCCGTTAGTTAACCTAGATAGTCCCAGTGCCCGCTAGGTAACCTAGATAGTCCAACAGCCCGGTACGTAACCTACATATTCCAAGTACCCGCTAGGTAACGTAGATAGTTCAAGTGCCCGCTAGGTAACCTACAAAGTCTAAGTGCCTGCTAGGTAATCTATATAGTCCAAATGACCACTAGGGAGCCTACATAGTCCAAATGCCCGCTAGGTAACCTAGGGAGTCCAAGGGCCGCTAGGAAACCTACATAGTCCTAGTGCCCCCTAGTTAACCTACATTCTCCAAGTGCCCGATAGGGAACCTACATAGTCCAAGTGCCTGCTAGGTAACCTACATAGTCCAAGTGCCCGATAGGGAACATACATAATCCAAATGCCCGCCAGGAAACCCACATAGTGCAAGTGCCCGCTAGGGAATTTACATAGTCCAAGGGCCCGCTAGGGAACCTACATAGTCCAAGTGTCCGTTAGTTAACCTAGATAGTCCAAGTTCCCGCTTGGTAACCTAGATAGTCCAACAGCCCGCAAGGTAACCTACATACTCCAAGAACCCGCTAGGTAACGTAGATAGTTCATGTGCCAGCTAGGTAACCTAGATAGTCCAAGTGTCCGCTAGGTAACCTACAAAGTCTAAGTGCCCGCTAGTATATCTATATAGTCCAAATGCCCGCTAGGGAATCTACATAGTCCAAGGGCCCGCTAGTTAACCTAGATAGACCAAGTGCCGCTAGTTAATCTACATAGTCCAAGGGCCCGCTAGGTAACCTAGATAGTCCAAGGGCCCGCTAGTTAACCTACATAGTCCAAGTGCCCGGTAGTTAAATTACATAGTTCAAGTGTCCATAGGGAACATACATAGCCCAAGTGCCCGCTAGGGAACATACATAGTCCAAGTGCCCGCTAGGTAACCTACATAGTCCAAGGGCCCGCTAGTTAACTTACATAGTCCAAGGGACCGCTAGTTAACCTACATCGTCCAAGGGCCTGCTAGTTAACCTAGATAGTCCACGTGCCCGCTAGTTAACCTACATAGTCCAAGTGCCCACTAGGTAACCAATATAGTCCAAATGCCCGCTAGGGGCCCTAATAGTCCAAATGCCCGCTAGTTAACCTAGATAGTCCAAGTGCTCACTAGTTAACCTAGATAGTCCAAGTGCCCGCTAGTTAACCTAGATAGTCCAAGTGCTCACTAGTTAACCTAGATAGTCCAAGTGCCCGCTAGTTAACCTAGATAGACCAAGTGCCCGCTAGGGAAAATATCTAGTCCAAGTACCTGCTAGGAAACGTACATAGTCCAAGTGCCCGCTAGGTAACATAGATAGTTCAAGTGCCCGCTAGGGAACGTACATAGTCCAAGTGCCCGCTAGGTAACCTAGATAGTCCAAGTGCTCGCTAGTTAACCTACATAGTCCAAGTGCCTGCTAGGTAACCTAGATAGTCCAAGTGCCCACTAGTTAACCTACATAGTCCAGGTTCCCCCTAGGTAACATAGATAGTTCAAGGGCCCGCTAGGTACCCTACATAGTCCAAATGCCCGATAGGGAACCAACATTGTCCAAGTGCCCGCAAGGTAACCTACATACTCCAAGAACCCGCTAGGTAACGTAGATAGTTCATGTGCCAGCTAGGTAACCTAGATAGTCCAAGTGTCCGCTAGGTAACCTACAAAGTCTACGTGCCCGCTAGTATATCTATATAGTCCAAATGCCCGCTAGGGAATCTACATAGTCCAAGGGCCCGCTAGTTAACCTAGATAGTCCAAGTGCCGCTAGTTAATCTACATAGTCCAAGGGCCCGCTAGGTAACCTAGATAGTCCAAGGGCCCGCTAGTTAACCTACATAGTCCAAGTGCCCGGTAGTTAACTTACATAGTTCAAGTGTCCATAGGGAACATACATAGCCCAAGTGCCCGCTAGGGAACATACATAGTCCAAGTGCCCGCTAGGGAATCTACATAGTCCAAGGGCCCGCTAGTTAATGTAGATAATCCAAGTTCCGCTAGTTAATCTACATAATTCAAGGGCCCGCTAGTTAACCTACATAGTCCAAGTACCCGCTAGTTAACCTAGATCGTCCAAGTGTCCGCTAGTTAATCTACATAGTACTAGTGCCCGCTCGGGAATCTAGTTAGTCCAAGTGCCCGCTCTGGAACCTACATAGTCCAAGTGCCTGCTAGGGAACCTACATATTCCAAGTGCCCGCGCTGGAACATACATAGTCCAAGTGCTCGCTAGGGAATCTACATAGTCCAAGGGCCCGCTAGTTAATGTAGATAGTCCAAGTGCCGCTAGTTAATCTACATAGTCCAAGGGTCCGCTTGTTAACCTACATAGTCCAAGTACCCGCTAGTTAACCTAGATCGTCCAAGTGCCCGCTAGGTAACCTACATAGTCCAAGGGCCTGCTAGTTAACTTAGATAGTCCACGTGCCCTCTAGTTAACCTACATAGTCCAAGTGCCTGCTAGGTAACCTAGATAGTCCAAGTGCCCTCTAGTTAACCTACATAGTCCAGGTTCCCCCTAGGTAACATAGATAGTTCAAGGGCCCGCTAGGTACCCTACATAGTCCAAATGCCCGATAGGGAACCTACATAGTCCAAGTGCCCGCTAGGTAACCTACATAGTCCAAGTGCCCGATAGGGAACCTACATAATCCAAGTGCCCGCTAGGGAACCTACATAGTCCAAGTGCCCGTTAGGTAACCTAGATAGTCCAAATACCCGTTAGGGAACCCACATAGTCCAAGTGCCCGCTAGGGAACTTACATATTCCAAGGGCCCGCTAGGGAACCTACATAGTCCAAGTGCCCGTTAGTAAACCTAGATAGTCCTAGTGCCCGCTAGGTATCCTAGATATTCCAACAGCCCGGTAGGTAACGTACATACTCCAAGTACCCGCTAGGTAACTTAGATAGTCCAAATGCCCGCTAGGTAACATAGGTAGTCCAAGGGCCCGCTAGGAAACCTACATAGTCCTAGTGCCCCCTAGTTAACCTACATTCTCCAAGTGCCCGATAGGGAACCTACATAGTCCAAGTGCCCGCTAGGTAACCTACATAGTCCAAGTGCCCAATAGGGAACCTACATAATCCAAGTGCCCGCTAGGTAACCTACATAGTCCAAGTGCCCGATAGGGAACCTACATAATCCAAGTGCCCGCTAGGGAACCTACATAGTCCAAGTGCCCGTTAGGTAACCTAGATAGTCCAAATGCCCGCCAGGAAACCCACATAGTCCAAGTGCCCGCTAGGGAATTTACATAGTCCAAGTGCCCGCTAGGTAACCTAGATAGTCCAAGGGCCCGCTAGTTAAACTACATAGTCCAAGTGCCCGGTAGTTAACTTACATAGTACAAATGTCCATAGGGAACATACATAGTCCAAGTGCCCGCTAGGGAATCTACATAGTCCAAGGGCCCGCTAGTTAATGTAGATTGTCCAAGTTCCGCTAGTTAATCTACATAGTTCAAGGGTCCGCTAGTTAACCTACATAGTCCAAGTACCCGCTAGTTAACCTAGATCGTCCAAGTGTCCGCTAGATAATCTACATAGTACAAGTGCCCGCTCGGGAATCTAGTTAGTCCAAGTGCCCACTCTGGAACCTACATAGTCCAAGTGCCACTAGGGAACCTACATAGTCCAAGTGCCCGCGGTGGAACATACATAGTCCAATTGCCCGCTAGGGAATCTACATAGTCCAAGGGCCCGCTAGTTAACTTAGATAGTCCAAGTGCCGCTAGTTAATCTACATAGTCCAAGGGCCCGCTAGTTAACCTACATAGTCCAAGTACCCGCTAGTTAACCTAGATCGTCCAAGTGTCCGCTAGGTAATCTACATAGTCCAAGGGCCCGCTAGTTAACCTACATAGTCCAAGGGCCCGCTAGTTAACCTACATCGTCCAAGGGACCGCTAGTTAACCTAGATAGTCTAAGTGCCTGCTAGTTAACCTACATAGTCCAAGTGCCCGCTAGGTAACCTAGACAGTTCAAGTGACCACTAGGTTACCTACATAGTCCAAGTGCCCGTTCATTAACCTACATAGTCCAAATGCCCGCTAGGTAACCAATATAGTCCAAATGCCCGCTAGGGGCCCTAATAGTCCAAATGCCCGCTAGTTAACCTAGATAGTCCAAGTGCTCGCTAGTTAACCTAGATAGTCCAAGTGCCCGCTAGTTAACCTAGATAGACCAAGTGCCCGCTAGGGAACCTATCTAGTCCAAGTAACTGCTAGGAAACGTACATTGTCCAAGAGCCCGCTAGGTAACATAGATAACATAGCGTCCAAGGGACCGCTAGTTAACCTAGATAGTCTAAGTGCCTGCTAGTTAACCTACATAGTCCAAGTGCCCGCTGGGTAACCTATATAGTCCAAGTGCTCGCTGGTTAACCTACATAGTCCAAGTGCCTGCTAGGTAACCTAGATAGTCCAAGTGCCCACTAGTTAACCTACATAGTCCAGGTTCCCCCTAGGTAACCTAGGTAGTCCAAGGGCCCGCTAGATAACCTACATAGTCCAAATGCCCGATAGGGAACCTACATAGTCCAAGTGCCCGCTAGGTAACATACATAGTCCAGGTTCCCCCTAGGTAACCTAGATAGTCCAAGGGCCCGCTAGGTAACCTACATAGTCCAAAGGGCCGATAGGGAACCTACATAGTCCAAGTGCTCGCTGGTTAACCTACATAGTCCAAGGGCCCGCTGGTTAACCTACATAGTCCAAGGGCCCGCTAGTTAACCTATCGTCCAAGGGACCGCTAGTTAACCTACATAGTCCAAGTGCCCGTGCGGTAACCAAGATAGTCCAAGTGCCCTTTAGGGAACCTAGATAGTCCAAGTGTCCGCTAGGGAACCTACATAATCCAATTGCCCGCTCTGGGACATATATAGTCCAAGTGCCCGTTAGTTAACCTAGATAATCCAAGGGCCCGCTAGTTAACCTAGATAGTCCAAGTGCCCGCTAGGTAACCTACATAGTCCAAGTGCCCGCTAGGTAACCTATATAGTCCAAATGCCCGCTAGGGAACCTACATAGTCCAAGTGTCTCCTAGTTAACCTAGATAGTCCAAGTGCCCGCTAGTTAACCTTGATAGTCCAAGTGCCTTCTAGTTAACCTAAATAGTCCAAGTGCCCGCTAGGTAACCTACATAGTCCAAGTGCCCACTAGGTAACCTAAATAATCCAAATGCCCGCTAGGGACACTACATAGTCCAAGTGCCCGCTAGTTAACCTAGATAGTCCAAGTTCCCGCTAGTATACCTAGATAGTCCAAGGACCCGCTAGTTAATCTAGATAGTCCAAGGGCCCTCTAGTTAACCTAGATAATCCAAGTGCCCGCTAGGGGACGTACATAGTCCAAGTGCCCGCTAGGTAACCTAGATAGTCCAAGTGCGCACTAGGGTATGTACATAGTTCAAGTGCCCGCTAGGTAACCTAGATTGTCCAAGTGTGCGCTAGTTAACCTATATAGGCCAAGTGCCCGCTAGGTAACCTAGATAGTCCAAGGTCCTGCTAGTTAACCTACATAGTCCAATGCCCGATAGGGAACCTACATAGTCCATGTGCCCGCTGATGAACCTACATAGTCCAAGTACCCGATAGGCAACCTACATATTCCAAGTGCCCGTTAGGGAACCTAGATAGTCCAAATGCCGGTAGGGAACCTATATAGTCCAAGTGCCCGCTAGGGAACCTACATAGTCAAAGTGCCCGCTAGGGAACCTGCATTTTGCAAGTGCCCGCTAGTTAACCTAGATAGTCCAAGTGCCCGCTAGTTAACCTACATAATCCAAGGTCAGCTAGTTAACCTAGATAGTCCAAGTGCCCGCTAGTTTACCTACATAGTCCAAGGGCCCACTAGTTAACTAAGATATTATAAGTGCCCGCTAGTTAACTTACATATTCACAGTGCTCTTACGGAACCTATATAGTCCAAGTGCCCGCTAGGGAACCTACATAGTCAAATTGGCCGCTAGTGAACCTGCATTGTACAAGTGCCCGCTAATCAACCTAGATAGTCCAAGTGCCCGCTAGTTAACCTAGATAGGCCAAGTGCCCGCTAGTTAACCTTGATCATCCAAGTGCCCGCTAGTTAACCTACATAGTCCACGTGCCTGATAGGGAACCTACATAGTCCAAGTGCCCGCAGAGGAACCTACATAGTCCAAGTGCCCGATAGGGAACCTACATATTCCAAGTGCCCATTAGGGTACCTAGATAGTCCAAGTTCCTGTTAGCTAACCTAGATAATCCAAGTGCCCGCTAGGTAACCTACATAGTCCAAGTGCCCTTTCGTTAACCTACATAGTCCAAGGGCCCACTAGTTAACCTAGATCGTCCAAGTGTCCTCTAGTTAAACTACATAGTCCAAATGCACGCTAGTTAACCTACATAGTCCAAGTGCCGCTAGGTAACCTACATAGTGCAAGTGTCCCCTAGTTAACCTACATAGTCCAAGTGCCCGGTAGTTAACATAGATAGTCCAAGTGCCCACTAGTTAACATAGATAGTCCAAGTGCCCGCTAGGGAACGTACATAGTCCAAGTGCCCGCTAGGTAACCTAGATAGTCCAAGGGCCCGCTAGTTAACCTACATAGTCCAAGTGCCCGGTAGTTATATTACATAGTCCAAGTGCCCGCTCTGGAACCTACATAGTCCAAGTGCCTGCTAGGGAACCTACATAGTTCAAGTGTCCGTAGGGAACATACAGAGTCCAAGTGCCCGCTAGGGAATCTACATAGTCCAAGGGCACGCTAGTTAACGTAGATAGTCCAAGTGCCGCTAGATAATCTACATAGACCAAAGGCCCGCTAATTATCCTACATAGTCCAAGTACGCGCTTCTTAACCTAGATCGTCCAAGTGCGCGCTAGTTAACCTACATAGTCCAAGGGCCCGCTAGTTAACCTATATTGTCCAAGTGCCCGCTAGGGAACCTACATAGTCCAAGTGCCCGATAGGGAACCTACATAGTCCTAGGGCCCGCTAGTTAACCTAGATATTCCAAGTGCCCGCTAGTTAACCTAGATCGTCCAAGGGCCTGCTAGTTAACCTACATAGTCCAATTTCCCGTTAGGTAACCTAGATAGTACAAGTGCCCGCAAGGTAACCTACATAGTACAAGTGCCCGCTAGGTAACCTAGATATTCCAAGTTCCTGTTAGCTAACCTAGATAATCCAAGTGCGCGCTAGGTAACCTACATAGTCCAAGTGCTCTTTCGTTAACCTAGATAGTCCAAGTGCCCGCTAGGTAACCTACATAGTCAAGGGGTCCGCTAGGTAACCTATATAGTCCAAGTGCCCATTACCTAACCTAGATAGTCCAATTGCCCGCTATTCAACATACATAGTCCAAGTGCCCGCTAGTTAATCTACATAGTCCAACTGCCCGCTAGGTGACCTAGATAGTCCATGTGCCCGCTAGGTAACTTACATAGTCCAAATGCCCGCTAGGCAACCTAGATAGTCCAAGTGCCCGTTCGTTAACCTAGATAGCCAAGTGCCCGCTAGTAACCTAGACAGTCCAAGTGTCTGCTAGGTAACCTACATAGTCCAAATGCCCGTTCGTTAACCTACATAGTCCAAGGGCCCACTAGTTAACCTAGATCGTCCAAGTGTCCTCTAGTTAACTTACATATTCCAAATGCACGCTAGATAACCTACATAGTCCAAGTGCCGCTAGGTAACCTACATAGTGCAAGTGTCCCCTAGTTAACCTACATAGTCCAAGTGCCCGGTAGTTAACATAGATAGTCCAAGTGCGCACTAGTTAACATAGATAGTCCAAGTGCCCGCTAGGGAACGTACATAGTCCAAGTGCCCGCTAGGTAACCTAGATAGTGCATGGGCCCGGTAGTTAACCTACATAGTCCAAGTGCCCGCAAGGTAACCTAGATAGTCCAAGGGCCCGCTAGTTAACCTACATAGTCCAAGTGCCCGGTAGTTAACTTACATAGTCCAAGTGCCCGCTCTGGAACCTACATAGTCCAAGTGCCTGCTAGGGAACCTACATAGTTCAAGTGTCCGTAGGGAACATACAGACTCCAAGTGCCCGCTAGGGAATCTACATAGTCCAAGGGCCCGCTAGTCAACGTAGATAGTCCAAGTGCCGCTAGATAATCTACATAGTCCAAGGGCCCGCTAGTTAACCTACATAGTCCAAGAACGCGCTAGTTAACCTAGATCGTCCACGTGCGCGCTAGTTAACCTACATAGTCCAAGTGCCCGCTAGTTAACCTAGATCCTCCAAGTGCCCACTAGTTAACCTACATAGTCAATGGGCCCGCTACTTAACCTACATAGTGCAAGAGCCAGCTAGTTAACCTAGATCGTGCAAGTGTCCGCTAGTTAACCTACATAGTCCAAGTGCCAGTTAGCTAACCTAGATAGTCCAAGGGCCTGCTAGTTAACCTACATAGTCCAAGTGCCCGCTAGGTAACCTACAAAGTCCAAGTGTCCGCTAGGTAACCTATATAGTCTAAATGCCCGCTAGGTAACCTACATAGTCCAAGTGCCCGCTAGTTAACCTATTGTCCAAGGGACCGCTAGTTAACCTAGATAGGCCAAGTACCCGCTAGTTAACCTAGATCGTCCAATTGTCCGCTAGTTAACCTACATAGTCCAAGTGCCCGTTCGGTAACCTAGATAGTCCAAGAGCCCTTTAGGGAACCGAGATAGTCCAAGTGCCCGCTAGGGAACCTACATAGTCCAATTGCCCGCTCTGGAACATACATAGTCCAAGTGCCCGCTAGTTAACCTAGATAGTGCCCGTGCCTGCTAGGTAACCTACATAGTCCAAGTGCCCGCTAGGTAACCTATATAGTGCAAATGCCCGCTAGGTAACCTTGATAGTCCAAGTGCCTTCTAGTTAACCTAAATAGTCCAAGTGCCCGCTAGTAAACCTAGATAGTCCAAGGACCCGCTAGTTAATGTAGATAGTCCAAGGGCCCTCTAGTTAACCTAGATAGTCGAAGTGCCCGCTAGGGGACGTACATAGTCCAATTGCCCGCTAGGTAACCTAGATAGTCCAAGTGCCCACTAGGGTATGTACATAGTTCAAGTGCCTGATAGGTAACCTAGATAGTCCAAGGTCATGCTAGTTAACCTACATAGTCCAATGCCCGATAGGGAACCTACATAGTCCATGTGCCCGCTGAGGAACCTACATAGTCCAAGTACCCGATAGGGAACCTACATATTCCAAGTGCCCGTTAGGGAACCTAGATAGTCCAAATGCCGGTAGGGAACCTATATAGTCCAAGTGCCCGCTAGGGAACCTACATAGTCAAAGTGCCCGCTAGGGAACCTGCATTGTACTAGTGTCCGCTAATTAACCTAGATAGTCCAAGTGACCGCTAGTTAACCTTGATCATCCAAGTTCCCGCTAGTTAACCTACATAGTCCAAGTGCCTGATAGGGAACCTACATAGTCCAAGTGCCTGATAGGGAACCTACATAGTCCAAGTGCCCGCAGAGGAACCTACATAGTCCAAGTGCCCGATAGGGAACCTACATATTCCAAGTGCCCGTTAGGGAACCTAGATAGTCCAAGTGCCCACTAGGGAACCTACATAGTCAAAGTGCCCGCTAGGGAACCTGCATTGTGCAAGTGCCCGCTAGTTAACCTAGATAGTCCAAGTGCCCGCTAGTTAACTTACATAGTCCAAGGTCAGCTAGTTAACCTAGATAGTCCAAGTGCCCGCTAGTTAACCTACATAATCCAAGGTCAGCTACTTAAGCTAGATAGTCCAAGTGCCCGCAAGTTAACCTACATAGTCCAAGAACCCGCTAGTTAGCCTAGATAGTCCAAGTGCCCGCTAGTTTACCTACATAGTCCAAGGGCCCGCTAGTTAACCTAGATATTCCAAGTGCCCGCTAGTTAACCTACATCGTCAAAGTGCCCTTAGGGAACCTATATAGTCCAAGTGCCCGCTAGGGAACCTACATAGTCAAATTGCCCGCTAGGGAACCTGCATTGTACAAGTGCCCGCTAATCAACCTAGATAGTCCAAGTGCCCGCTAGTTAACCTACATAGTCCAAGTGCCCGCTAGTTAACCTTGATCATCCAAGTGCCCGCTAGTTAACATACATAGTCCAATTGCCTGAGAGGGAACCTACATAGTCCAATTGCCCGCAGAGGAACCTACATAGTCCAAGTGCCCGCTAGGTAACCTAGATATTCCAAGTTCCTGTTAGCTAACCTAGATAATCCAAGTGCCCGCTAGGTAACCTACATAGTCCAAGTGCCCTTTCGTTAACCTAGATAGTCCAAGTGCCCGCTAGGTAACCTACATAGTCAAAGGGTCCGCTAGGTAACCTATATAGTCCAAGTGCCCGTTACCTAACCTAGATAGTCCAATTGCCCGCTATGCAAAATACATAGTCCAAGTGCCCGCTAGTTAATCTACATAGTCCAACTGCCAGCTAGGTAACCTAGATAGTCCAAGTGCCCGCTAGGTAACTTACATAGTCCAAATGCCTGCTAGGCAACCTAGATAGTCCAAGTGCGCGCTAGGTAACCTAGACAGTTCAAGTGTCTGCTAGGTAACCTATATAGTCCAAATGCCCGTTCGTTAACCTAAATAGTTCAAGGGCCCACTAGTTAACCTAGATCGTCCAAGTGTCCTCTAGTTAACCTACATAGTGCAAATGCACGCTAGTTAACCTACATAGTCCAAGTGCCGCTAGGTAACCTACATAGTGCAAGTGTCCCCTAGTTAACCTACATAGTCCAAGTGCCCGGTAGTTAACATAGATAGTCCAAGTGCCCACTAGTTAACATAGATAGTCCAAGTGCCCGCTAGGGAACGTACATAGTCCAAGTGCCCGCTAGGTAACCTAGATAGTGCATGTGCCCGGTAGTTAACCTACATAGTCCAAGTGCCCTCTAGGTAACCTAGATAGTCCAAGGGCCCCCTAGATAACCTACATAGTCCAACTGCCCGGTAGTTAACTTACATAGTTCAAGTGCCCGCTCTGGAAGCTACATAGTCCAAGTGCCTGCTAGGGAACCTACATAGTTCAAGTGTCCGTAGGGAACATACAGAGTCCAAGTGCCCGCTAGGGAATCTACATAGTCCAAGGGCCCGCTAGTTAACCTACATAGTCCAAATACGCGCTAGTTAACCTAGATCGTCCAAGTGCGCGCTAGTTAACCTACATAGTTCAAGGGCCCGCTAGTTAACCTATATAGTCCAAGTGCCCGCTAGGGAACCTACATAGTCCAAGTGCCCGATAGGGAACCTATATAGTCCTAGGGCCCGCTAATTAACCTAGATATTCCAAGTGCCCTCTAGTTAACCTAGATCGTCCAAGTGTCCGCTAGTTAATCTACATAGTCCAATTTCCCGTTAGGTAACGTACATAGTACAAGTGCCCGCAAGGTAACTTACATAGTCCAAGTGCCCGCTAGGTAACCTAGATATTCCAAGTTCCTGTTAGCTAACCTAGATAATCCAAGTGCCCCCTAGGTAACCTACATAGTCCAAGTGCCCTTTCGTTAACCTAGATAGTCCTAGTGCCCGCTAGGTAACCTACATAGTCAAAGGGTCCGCTAGGTAACCTATATAGTCCAAGTGCCCGTTACCTAACCTAGATAGTCCAATTGCCTGCTATGCAACATACATAGTCCAAGTGCCCGCTAGTTAATCTACATATTCCAACTGCCCGCTAGGTAACCTAGATAGTCCAAGTGCCTGCTAGGTAACTTACATAGTCCAAATGCCCGCTAGGCAACCTAGATAGTCCAAGTGCCCGTTCGTTAACCTAGATAGCCAAGTGCCCGCTAGGTAACCTAGACAGTCCAAGTGTCTGCTAGGTAACCTACATAGTCCAAATGCCCGTTCGTTAACCTACATAGTCCAAGGGCCCACTAGTTAACCTGGATCGTCCAAGTGTCCTCTAGTTAACCTACATAGTCCAAATGCACACTAGTTAACCTACATAGTCCAAGTGCCGCTAAGTAACCTACATAGTGCAAGTGTCCCCTAGTTAACCTACATAGTCCAAGTGCCCGGTAGTTAACATATATAGTCCAAGTGCCCGCTAGGGAACGTACATAGTCCATGTGCCCGCTAGGTAACCTAGATAGTGAATGTGCCCGGTAGTTAACCTACATAGTCCAAGTGCCCGCAAGGTAACCTAGATAGTCCAAGGACCCGCTAGTTAACCTACATAGTCCAAGTGCCTGGTAGTTAACTTACATAGTCCAAGTGCCCACTCTGGAACCTACATAGTCCAAGTGCCTGCTAGGGAACCTACATAGTTCAAGTGTCCGTAGGGAACATACAGACTCCAAGTGCCCGCTAGGGAATCTACATAGTCCAAGGGCCCGCTAGTCAACGTAGATAGTCCAAGTGCCGCTAGATAATCTACATAGTCCAAGTGCCCGCTAGGTAACTTACATAGTCCAAATGCCCGCTAGGCAACCTAGATAGTCCAAGTGCCCGTTCGTTAACCTAGATAGCCAAGTGCCCGCTAGGTAACCTAGACAGTCCAAGTGTCTGCTAGGTAACCTACATATTCCAAATGCCCGTTAGTTAAACTACATAGTCCAAGGGCCCACTAGTTAACCTAGATCGTCCAAGTATCCTCAAGTTAACCTACATAGTCCAAATGCACGCTAGTTAACCTAGATCGTCCAAGGGCCCGCTAGTTAACCTACATAGTCCAAGTACGTGCTACTTAACCTAGATCGTCCAAGTGCGCGCTAGTTAACCTACATAGTCCAAGTGCCTGCTAGTTAACCTAGATAGTCTATGTGCCCTAGATAGTCTAGTTAACCTAGAAGTGCCCGCTGGTTAACCAGGATCATCAAAGTGCCCTCTAGTTAACTTACATAGTCCAAAGGCCTGCAAGTTAACCTACATACAGCAAGGGCCCACTAGTTAACCTTGATAGTCCAAGTGCCCGCTAGTTAACCTACATAGTCCAAGTTCCCGCTAGGTAACCTAGACAGTCCAAGTGACCATTAGGTTACCTACATAGTCCAAGTGCCCGTTCGTTAACCTACACAGTCCAAGTGCCCGCTAGGTAACGTAGCTAGCCCAAGTGCCCGCTAGGGAATGTACATAGTCCAAGTGCCCGCTAGGTAACCTAGATAGTCCAAGTGCCCGCTAGTTAACCTACATAGTCCAAGTGCCTCCTAGGGAAACTACATAGTCTAAGCACCCACTAGGTAACCTAGACAGTCCAATTGCCCCCTAGTTAACCTAGACAGTCCAAGTACCCGATAGGGAACCTACATAGTCCAAGTGCTCGCCAGGGAACCTACATAGTCCAAGTGCTCGCTAGGCAACCTACATAGTCCAAGTGCCCGTTAGTTAACCTAGATAGTCAAATTACCTGCTAGGTAACCTAAATAGTCCAATTTCCCGTTAGCTAACCTAGATAGTCGAAGTGTCCGCTAGTTAACCTACATAGTCCAAGTGCCCGTTCGTTAACGTAGATAGGCCAAGTGCCTGCTAGGTAACCTAGCCAGTCCAAGTGCCCGCTAGGTTACCTACATAGTCCAAGTGCACATTCCTTAACCTAGATTGTCCAAGTGCCCGCTGGTAACCTACATAGTCCAAGGGCCCGCTAGGTAACCTTGATAATCCAAGTGCCTTCTAGTTAACCTACATAGTCCAAGTACCCGCTAGGTAACATACATAGTCCAAGTGCCCACTAGGTAACCTAAATAATCCAAATGCCCGCTAGGGAAACTACATAGTCCAAGAGCCCGCTAGTTAACCTAGATAGTCCAAGTGCCCGCTAGTAAACCTAGATAGTCCAAGGGCCCGCTAGTTAATCTAGATAGTCTAAGTGCCCGCTAGTTAATCTAGATAGTCCAAGTGCCCGCTAGGGAACCTACATAGTCCAAGTGCCCGTTAGGTAACCTAGATAGTCCAAATGCCCGTCAGGAAACCCACATAGTCCAAGTGCCCACTAGAGAACTTACATAGTCCAAGGGCCCGCTAGGGAACCTACATAATCCAAGTGCCCCTTAGTTAACCTAGATAGTCCAAGTGCCCGCTTGGTAACCTAGATAGTCCAACAGCCCGCTAGGTAACCTACATACTCCAAGAACCCACTAGGTAACGTAGATAGTTCAATGCCAGCTAGGTAACCTAGATAGTCCAAGTGCCCGCTAGGTGACCTACAAAATCTAAGTGCCCGCTAGGTTATCTATGTAGTCCAAATGCCCGCTAGGGAATCTATATAGTCCAAGGGCCCGCTTGTTAACGTAGATAGTCCAAGTGCCGCTAGTTTATCTACATAGTCCAAGGGCCCGCTAGTTAACCTACATAGTCCAAGTACCCGCTAGGTAACCTACAAAGTCTAAGTGCCCGCTAGGTTATCTATATAGTCCAAATGCCCGCTAGGGAACCTACATAGTCCAAGTGCCCGCTAGTTAACCTACATCGTCCATGTGCCCGCTAGTTAACCAACATAGTCAATGGGCCCACTAGTTAACCTACATAGTTCAAGAGCCCGCTAGTTAACATAGATCGTGCAAGTGTCTGCTAGTTAACCTACATAGTCCAAGTGCCAGTTAGCTAACCTAGTTAGTCCAAGGGCCCGCTAGTTGACTTACATAGTCCAAGTGCCCGCTAGTTAACATTGACCATCCAAGTGCCCGCTAGTTAACCTAGATAGTCCAAGGGCACGCTAGTTAACCTAGATAGTCCAAATGCCCTCTAGTTAACCTAGATCGTCCGAGTGCCCGCTAGTTAACCAACATAGTCCAAGGGCCCGCTAGTTAACCTAAGTTGTCCAAGGTCCGCTAGTTAACCTAGATACTCCAAGTGCACGCTAGTTAACCTACATAGTACAAGGGCCCGCTAGTTGACCTAGATAGTCCAAGTGTCCGCTAGTTAACCTAGATAGTCCAAGTGCCCGCTAGGTAACCTAAGTAGTCCAAATGTCCGATAGGAATCCTACATAGTCCAAGTGCCCGCTAGGTAACCTACATAGTCCAAGTGCCCGTTCGTTAACCTAGATAGTACAAGTGCCCGCTAGGTAACCTAGACTGTCCAAGTGCCCGCTAGGTTACCTACATATTACAAGTGCCTGTTCGTTAACCTAGATACTCCAAGTGCCCGCTAGGAAATCTACATACTCCAAGGGCCCGCTAGGTAACCTAGATAGTCCAAGTGCCCGCTAGGTAACCTAGAGTCAAAGTGCTTGCTAGTTAACCTACATAGTCCAAGTGCCCACTATGTAACCTAGATAGTCAAAGTGCCCGTTAGGTAACCTAGATAGTCCAAGTGCCCGCTAGGTAACTTATATTGTCCAAGTTCCCGCTAAGTAACCTAGATACTCAAAGTGCCCGTTACCTAACCTAGATAGTCCAAGTGCCCGCTAAGCAACCTACATAGTCCGAGTGCCCGTTCATTAACCTAGAAGTCCAAGTGCCCCCTAGGTAACCTAGATAGTCCAAGTGCTCGCTAGTTAACCTAGGTAGTCCTAGTGACCGTTAGTTAACCTAGATAGTCCAATTGCCCACTAGGGGACATACATAGTCCAAGTTCCCGCTAGGTAACCTAGATAGTCCAAGTACGCGCTAGGGTATGTACATAGTCCAAGTGCCTGCTAGGAAACCTAGATAGCCCAAGTGCCCGCTATTTAACCTACATAGTCAAATTGCCCGCTAGATAACCTAAGTAGTACAAATGTCTGATAGGGATCCTACATAGTCCAAGTGCCCGCTAGGTAACGTAGACAGTCCAAGTGCCCGCTAGCTTACCTACATAGTATAAGTGCCCGTTCGTTAACCTACATAGTCCAAGTGCCCGCTAGGTAACCTTCATAGTCCAAGTGCCCATTCGTTAACCTAGATAGTCAAAGTGCCCGCTAGGTAACGTAGACAGTCCAAGTGCCCGCTAGCTTACCTACATAGTCCAAGTGCCCGTTCGTTAACCTAGATAGTCCAAGTGCCCGCTAGGTTACCTAGACAGTCCAAGTGCCCGCTAGTTAACCTACATAGTCCAAGTGCCCGATAGGGAACCTACATAATCCAAGTGCCTGATAGGGAACCTACATAATCCAAGTGCCCGCTAGGGAACCTACATAGTCCAAGTGCCTACTAGGCAACCTACATAGTTCAAGTGCCCGTTAGTTAACCTAGATAGTCAAAGTGCCTGCTAGTTAAACTAGATAGTCCAAGTGCCCGTTAGGTAACCTACATAGTCCAAGTTCCCGCTTGGTAACCTTAATAGTCCAAATGCCTGCTAGGGAAACTACATAGTCCAAGTGCCCGCTAGTTAACCTAGATAGTCCAAGTGCCTGCTAGTAAACCTACAAAATCCATGGGCCCGCTAGTTAACCTACATGGTGCAAGGGCCCGCTAGTTAACCTACATAGTCCACGTGCCCGCTAGGTAACCTAGATAGTCCAAGTGCCCGCTAGGGATCTTTCATAATCCAAGTGCCTGCTAGGTAACCTAGATTGTCCAAGTGCCCGCTAGTTAACCTAGATAGTCCTAGTTCCCGTTAGTTAACCTAGATAGTCCAAGTGCCCACTAGGGGACGTACAGTGTCCAAGTGCTCGCTAGTTAACCTACATAGTCCAAGGTCCACTAGTTAACCTAGATAGTCAAAGTGCCAGCTAGTTAACCTACATAGTACAAGGGCCCACTAGTTGACCTAGATAGTCAAAGTGCCCGCTAGTTAACCTAAGTAGTACAAATGTCCGATAGGGATCCTACAGAGTCCAAGTGCCCGCTAGTTAACCTACATAGTCCAAGTCCCCGCTAGGTAACCTAGACAGTCCAAGTGACCATTATGTTACCTACATAGTCCAAGTGCCCACTAGGTAACCTAGACAGTCCAATTACCCGCTAGTTAACCTAGACAGTCCAAGTACCCGATAGGGAACCTACATAGTCCATGTGCCCGCTGGGAACCTACATAGTCCAAGTGCCCGGTAGTTAACATAGAGAGTCCAAGTGCCCACTAGTTAACATAGATAGTCCAAGTGCCCGCTAGGTAACGTACATAGTCCAAGTGCCCACTAGGTAACCTAGATAGTGCATGTGCCCGGTAGTTAACCTATATATTCCAAGTGCCCACTAGGTTACATAGATAGTCCAAGGGCCCGCTAGTTAACCTACATAGTCCAAGTGCCCGGTAGCCCGGTAGTTAACTTACATAGTCCAAGTGGCCGCTCTGGAACCTACATAGTCCAAGTGCCTGCTAGGGGACCTATATAGTCCAAATGCCCGCTAGGTAACTTTTATAGTCCAAATGCCCGCTAGGCAACCTAGATAGTCCAAGTGCCCGTTCGTTAACCTAGATAGCCAAGTGCCCGCTAGGTAACCTAGACAGTCCAAGTGGCCGCTAGTTAACCTACATAGTCCAAGTGCCTCCTAGGTAAACTACATAGTCCAAGCACCCACTAGGTAACCTAGACAGTCCAATTGCCCCCTAGTTAACCTAGACAGTCCAAGTACCCGATAGGGAACCTACATAGTCCAAGTGCTCGCTAGGGAACCTACATAGTCCAAGTGCTCGCTAGTCAACATACATAGTCCAAGTGCCGGTTAGTTAACCTAGATAGTCAAATGACCTGCTAGGTAACCTAAATAGTCCAAGTGCCCTCTAGGGAACCTACATGGTCCAAGTGCCCGCTAGGTAACCTAGATAGTCCAATTTCCCCTCAGGAAACCCACATAGTCCAAGTGCCCACTAGAGAACTTACATAGTCCAAGGGCCCGCTAGGGAACCTACATAATCCAAGTGCCCGTTAGTTAACTTAAATAGTCCAAGTGCCCGCTTGGTAACCTAGATAGTCCAACAGCCCGCTAGGTAACCTACATACTCCAAGAACCCACTACGTAACGTAGATAGTTCAAGTGCCAGCTAGGTAACCTAGATAGTCCAAGTGCCCGCTAGGTAACCTACAAAATCTAAGTGCCCGCTAGGTTATCTATGTAGTCCAAATGCCCGCTAGGGAATCTATATAGTCCAAGGTCCCGCTTGTTAACGTAGATAGTCCAAGTGCCGCTAGTTAATCTACATAGCCCAAGGGCCCGCTAGTTAACCTACAGAGTCCAAGTACCCGCTAGTTAACCTACATCGTCCAAGTGCCCGCTAGTTAACCAACATAGTCAATGAGCCCACTAGTTAACCTACATAATGCAAGAGCCCGCTAGTTAACATAGATCGTGCAAGTGTCTGCTAGTTAACCTACATAGTCCAAGTGCCAGTTAGCTAAACTAGTTAGTCCAAGGGCCCGCTAGTTGACTTACATAGTCCAAGTGCCCGCTAGTTAACCCAGATAGACCTAGTGCCCGTTAGTTAACCTAGAGTGTCCAACTGCCCACTAGGGGACGTACTTAGTCCAAGTGCCCATTAGCTAACCTAGATAGTCCAAGTGCCCGCTAGTTAACATTGACCATCCAAGTGCCCGCTAGTTAACCTAGATAGTCCAAGTGCACGCTAGTTAACATAGATAGTCCAAGTGCCCTCTAGTTAACCTAGATCGTCCAAGTGCCCGCTAGTTAACCAACATAGTCCAAGGGCCCGCTAGTTAACCTAAGTAGTCCAAGGTCCGCTAGTTAACCTAGATACTCCAAGTGCTCGCTAGTTAACCTAAATAGTACAAGGGCCCGCTAGTTGACCTAGATAGTCCAAGTGTCCGCTAGTTAACCTAGATAGTCCAAGTGACCGCTAGGTAACCTAAGTAGTGCAAATGTCCGATAGGAATCCTACATAGTCCAAGTGCCCGCTAGGTAACCTACATAGTCCAAGTGCCCGTTCGTTAACCTAGATAGTACAAGTGCCCGCTAGGTATCCTAGACTGTCCAAGTGCCCGCTAGGTTACCTACATATTACAAGTGCCCGTTCATTAACCTAGATAGTCCAAGTGCCCGCTAGGAAATCTACATAGTCCAAGGGCCCGCTAGGTAACCTAGATAGTCCAAGTGCCCGCTAGGTAACCTAGAGTCCGAGTGCTTGCTAGTTAACCTACATAGTCCAAGTGCCCACTATGTAACCTAGATAGTCAAAGTGCCCGTTAGGTAACCTAGATACTCCAAGTGCCCGCTAGGTAACTTATATTGTCCAAGTTCCCGCTAGGTAACCTAGATACTCAAAGTGCCCGTTACGTAACCTAGATAGTCCAAGTGCCCGCTAAGCAACCTACATAGTCCAAGTGCCCGTTCATTAACCTAGAAGTCCAAGTGCCCGCTAGGTAACCTAGATAGTCCAAGTGCTCGCTAATTAACCTAGATAGTCCTAGTGACCGTTAGTTAACCTAGATAGTCCAATTGCCCACTAGGGGACGTACATAGTCCAAGTGCCCGCTAGGTAACCTAGATAGTCCAAGTACGCGCTAGGGTATGTACATAATCCAAGTGCCTGCTAGGAAACCTAGATAGCCCAAGTGCCCGCTATTTAACCTACATAGTCAAATTGCCCGCTAGATAACCTAAGTAGTACAAATGTCTTATAGGGATCCTACATAGTCCAAGTGCCCGCTAGGTAACCTACATAGTCCAAGTCCCCACTAGGTAACCTAGACAGTCCAAGTGACCATTATGTTACCTACATAGTCCAAGTGCCCATTCGTTAACCTAGATAGTCCAAGTGCCCGCTCGGTAACTTACATAGTCCAAGTTCCCGCTTGGCAACCTTAATAGTCCAAATGCCCGCTAGGGAAAATACATAGTCCAAGTGTCCGCTAGTTAACCTAGATAGTCCAAGTGCCTGCTAATAAACCTACATAATCCATGGGCCCGCTAGTTAACCTACATAGTGCAAGGGCCCGCTAGTTAACCTACATAGTCCACCTGCCCGCTAGGTAACCTAGATAGTCCAAGTGCCCGCTAGGGATCCTTCATAATCCAAGTGCCTGCTAGGTAACCTAGATAGTCCAAGTGCCCGCTAGTTAACCTAGATAGTCCTAGTTCCCGTTAGTTAACCTAGATAGTCCAAGTGCCCACTAGGGGACGTACATAGTCCAAGTGCCCGCTAGTTAACCTACATAGTCCAAGGTCCACTAGTTAACCTAGATAGTCAAAGTGCCAGCTAGTTAACCTACATAGTACAAGGGCCCGCTAGTTGACCTAGATAGTCAAAGTACCCGCTAGTTAACCTAAGTAGTACAAATGTCCGATAGGGATCCTACATAGTCCAAGTGCCCGCTAGTTAACCTACATAGTCCAAGTCCCCACTAGGTAACCTAGACAGTCCAAGTGACCATTATGTTACCTACATAGTCCAAGTGCCCGCTAGGTAACCTAGATAGTCCAAGTGCCCGCTAGTTAACCTACATAGTCCAAGTGTCTGCTAGGTAAACTACATAGTCCAAGTGCCCACTAGGTAACCTAGACAGTCCAATTACCCGATAGTTAACCTAGACAGTCCATGTACCCGATAGGGAACCTACATAGTCCATGTGCCCGCTGGGAACCTACATAGTCCAAGTGCTCGCTAGGCAAACTACAGAGTCCAAGTGCCCGTTCGTTATCCTAGATAGTCCAAGTGCCCGCTAGGGAACCTACATAGTCCAAGTGCCCGCTAGGTAACCTAGATAGTCCAATTGCCCGTGAGCTAACCTAGATAGTCGAAGTGTCCGCTTGTTAACCGACATAGTCCAAGTGCCCGTTCGCTAACCAAGATAGTCCAAGTGCCCGCTAGGTAACCTTATGTAGTCCAAATGTCTGATAGGGATCCTTCATAGTCCAAGTGCCCGCTAGGTAACCTACATAGTCCAAGTGCCCGTTCGTTAACCTAGATAGGCCAAGTGCCCGCTAGGTAACCTAGACAGTCCAAGTGCCCGGTAGGTTACCTACATAGTCCAAGTGCACGTTCGTTAACATAGATAGTCCAAGTGCCCGCTGGTAACCTACATAGTTCAAGGGCCCGCTAGGTAACCTTGATAGTCCAAGTGCCTTCTAGTTAACCTACGTAGTCCAAGTGCCCACTAGGTAACCTAAATATTCCAAATGCCCGCTAGGGAAACTACATAGTCCAAGTGCCCGCTAGTTAACATAGATAGTCCAAGTGCCCGCTAGTAAACCTAGATAGTCCAAGGGCCCGCTAGTTAATCTAGATAGTCCAAGGGCCCACTAGTTAACCTAGATAGTCCAAGTGCCCGCTAGTTAACCTAGATAATCCAAGTGCCCGATACTTAACCTACATAGTCCAAGTGTCCGCTAGGGGACGTACATAGTCCAAGTGCTCGCTAGGCAACCTACATAGTCCAAGTGCCCGTTAGTTAACCTAGATAGTCATAGTGCCTGGTAGGTAACCTAAATAGTCCAAGTGCCCGCTAGGTTACCTACAAAGTCCAATTGCACGTTCGTTAACCTAGATAGTTCAAGTGCCCGCTGGTAACCTACATAGTCCAAGGGCCCACTATGTAACCTTGATAGTCCAAGTGCCTTCTAGTTAACCTACATTGTCCAAGTGCCCGCTAGGTAACCTATATAGTCCAAGTGCCCACTAGGTAACCTCAATAATCCAAATGCCGCTAGGGAAACTATATAGTCCAAGTGCCCGTTAGTTGACGTAGATAGTCAAAGTGCCGGCTAGGAAACTTTGATAGTCCAAGTGCCCGCTAGTTAACCTACATAGTCAAATTGGCCGCTAGTTAACCTAAGTAGTACAAATGTCTGATAGGGATCGTACATAGTCCAAGTGCCCGCTAGGTAACCTACATAGTCCAAGTGCCCATTCGTTAACCTAGATAGTCAAAGTGCCCGCTAGGTAACCTAGACAGTCCAAGTGCCCGCTAGCTTACCTACATAGTCCAAGTGCCCGTTCGTTAACCTAGATAGTCCAAGTGCCCGCTAGGTTACCTACACAGTCCAAGTGCCCGCTTGTTAACCTACATAGTCCAAGTGCCCGATAGGGAACCTACATAATCCAAGTGCCTGATAGGGAACCTACATAATCCAAGTGCCCGCTAGGGAACCTACGTAGTCCAAGTGCCCGCTAGGTAACCTACATAGTCCAAGTGCCCGTTATTTAACCTAGATAGTCAAATTGCCTGCTAGTTAACCTAATTAGTCCAAGTGCCCGCTAGGTAACCTACAAAGGCCAAGTTCCCGCTTGGCAACCTTAATAGTCCAAATGCCCGCTAGGGAAAATACATAGTCCAAGTGTCCGCTAGTTAACCTAGATAGTCCATGTGCCTGCTAGTAAACCTACATAATCCATGGGCCCGCTAGTTAACCTACATAGTGCAAGGGCCCGCTAGTTAACCTACATAGTCCACCTGCCCGCTAGGTAACCTAGATAATCCAAGTGCCCGCTAGGGATCCTTCATAATCCAAGTGCCTGCTAGGTAACCTAGATTGTCCAAGTGCCCGCTAGTTAACCTAGATAGTCCTAGTTACCGTTAGTTAACCTAGATAGTGCAAGTGCCCACTAGGGGATGTACATAGTCCATGTGCCCGCTAGTTAACCTACATAGTCCAAGGTCCACTAGTTAACCTAGATAGTCCAAGTACCCGCTAGTTAACCTACATAGTACAAGGGCCCACTAGTTGACCTAGATAGTCCAATTCCCGCTAGTTAACCTAGATAGTCAAAGTGCCCGCTAGTTAACCTAAGTAGTACAAATGTCCGATAGGGATCCTACATAGTCCAAGTGCCCGCTAGTTAACCTACATAGTCCAAGTCCCCGCTAGGTAACATAGACAGTCCAAGTGACCATTATGTTACCTACATAGTCCAAGTGCAAGCTAGGTAACCTAGATAGTCCAAGTGCCCGCTAGTTAACCTACATAGTCCAAGTGCCTACTAGGTAAACTACATAGTCCAAGTGCCCACTAGGTAACCTAGACAGTCCAATTGCCCGCTAGTTAACCTAGACAGTCCAAGTACCCGATAGGGAACCTACATAGTCCAAGTGCTCGCTAGGCAACCTACATAGTCCAAGTGCCCGTTAGTTAACCTAGATAGTCAAAGTGCCTGCTAGGTAACCTAAATAGTCCAAGTGCCCGTAAGGGAACCTACATAGTCCAAGTGCCCGCTAGGGAACCTACATAGTCCAATTGCCCGTTAGATAACCTAGATAGTCGAAGTGTCCGCTAGTTAACCTACATAGTCCAAGTGCCCGTTCGTTAACCTAGATAGTCCAAGTGCCCGCTAGTTAACCTAAGTAGTACAAATGTCCGATAGGGATCCTACATAGTCCAAGTGCCCGCTAGGTAACCTACATAGTCCAAGTGCCCGTTCGTTAACCTAGATAGGCCAAGTGCCCGCTAGGTAACCTAGACAGTCCCAGTGCCCAATAGGTTACCTACATAGTCCAAGTACACGTTCGTTAACCTAGATAGTTCAAGTGCCCGCTGGTAACCTACATAGTCCAAGGGCCCACTAGGTAACCTTGATAGTCCAAGTGCCTTCTAGTTAACCTACATTTTCCAAGTGCCCGCTAGGTAACCTATATAGTCCAAGTGCCCATTAGGTAACCTAAATAATCCAAATGCCCGCTAGGGAAACTACATAGTCCAAATACCCGTTAGTTGACGTAGATAGTCAAAGTGCCGGCTTGGAAACCTTGATAGTCCAAGTGCCCGCTAGTTAACCTACATAGTCCAAGTACCCATTCGTTAACCTAGATAGTCAAAGTGCCCGCTAGGTAACTTAAACAGTCCAAGTGCCCGCTAGCTTACCTACATAGTCCAAGTGCCCGTTCGATAACCTAGATATTCCAAGTGCCCGCTAGGTTACCTACACAGTCCAAGTGCCCGCTAGTTAACCTACATAGTCCAAGTGCCCGATAGGGAACCTACATAATCCAAGTGCCTGATAGGGAACCTACATAATCCATGTGCCCGCTAGGGAACCTACGTAGTCCAAGTGCCCGCTAGGCAACCTACATAGTCCAAGTGCCCGTTAGTTAACCTAGATAGTCAAATTGCCTGCTAGTTAACCTAGATAGTCCAAGTGCCCGCTAGGTAACCTAGATAGTCCAAGTGCCTGCTAGTAAACCTACATAATTCATGGGCCTGCTAGTTAACCTACATAGTGCAAGGGCCCACTAGTTAACCTACATAGTCCACCTGCCCGCTAGGTAACCTAGATAGTCCAAGTGCCCGCTAGGGATCCTTCATAATCCAAGTGCCTGCTAGGTAACCTAGATTGTCCAAGTGCCCGCTCGTTAACCTAGATAGTCCTAGTTCCCGTTTGTTAACCTAGATAGTCCAAGTGCCCACTAGGGGATGTACATAGTCCATGTGCCCGCTAGTTAACCGACATAGTCCAAGGTCCACTAGTTAACCTAGATAGTCCAAGTGCCCGCTAGTTAACCTACATAGTACAAGGGCCCGTTAGTTGACCTAGATAGTCCAAGTTCCCGCTAGTTAACCTAGATAGTCAAAGTGCCCGCTAGTTAACCTAAGTAGTACAAATGTCCGATAGGGATCCTACATAGTCCAAGTGCCCGCTAGTTAAACTACATAGTCCAAGTCCCCGCTAGGTAAACTAGACAGTCCAAGTGACCATTATGTTACCTACATAGTCCAAGTGCACGCTAGGTAACCTAGATAGTCCAAGTGCCCGCTAGTTAACCTACATAGTCCAAGTGACTGCTAGGTAAACTACATAGTCCAAGTGCCCACTAGGTAACCTAGACAGTCCAATTGCCCGCTAGTTAACCTGACAGTCCAAGAACCCGATAGGGAACCTACATAGTCCAAGTGCTCGCTAGGCAACCTACATTGTCAAGTGCCCGCTAGGTAACCTAGCTAGTCAAATTGCCTGCTAGGTAACCTAAATAGTCCAAGTGCCCGCTAGGGAACCTACATAGTCCAAGTGCCCGCTAGTTGACCTAGATAGTCCAACTGCCGCCTAGGACACTTTGATAGTACAAGTGCCCGCTAGTTAACCTACATAATCCAAGGGCCCGCTAGTTAACCTAATTAGTCCAAGGTCCGCTAGTTAACCTATATAGTCCATGTGCCCGCAAGTTAACCTACATAGTACAAAGGCCCGCTAGTTGACCTAGATAGTCCAAGTGCCCGCTAGTTAACCTAGATAGTCCAAGTGCCTGCTAGTTAACCTAAGATGTCCAAATGTCCCATAGGGATCCTACATAGTCCAAGTGCCCGCTAGTTAACTTAGATAGTCCAAGTGCCCGCTAGTAAACCTAGATAGTCCAAGGGCCCGCTATTTAATCTAGATAGTACAAGTGCCCGCTAGTTAACCTAGATAGTCCAAGTGCCCGCTAGTTAACCTAGATCGTCCAAGTGCCCGCTAGTTAACCTAGATAATCCAAGTGCCCGATAGTTAACCTACATAGTACAAGGGCCCTCTAGTTAACCTAGATAGTCCAAGTGTCCGCTAGGGGACGTACATACTCCAAGTGCTCGCTAGGGAACCTACATAATCCAAGTGCTCGCTAGGGAACCTACATAGTCCAAGTGCTCACTAGGCAACCTACATAGTCCAAGTGCCCGTTAGTTAACCTACATAGTCATAGTGCCTGGTAGGTAACCTAAATAGTCCAAGTGCCCGCTAGGTTACCTACATAGTCCAAGTGCACGTTCGTTAACCTAGATAGTCCAATTGCACGCTGGTAACCTACATAGTCCAAGGGCCCACTAGGTAACCTTGATAGTCCAAGTGCCTTCTAGTTAACCTACATTGTCCAAGTGCCCGCTAGGTAACCTACATAGTCCAAGTGCCCACTAGGTAACCTAAATTATCCAAATGCCCGCTAGGGAAACTACATAGTCCAAGTGCCCATTAGTTGACGTAGATAGTCAAAGTGCCGGCTAGGAAACCTTGATAGTCCAAGTGCCCGCTAGTTAACCTACATAGTCAAATTGGCCGCTAGTTAACCTAAGTAGTACAAATGTCTGATAGGGATCCTACATAGTCCAAGTGCCCGCTAGGTAACCTACATAGTCCAAGTGCCCATTCGTTAACCTAGATAGTCAAAGTGCCCTCTAGGTAACCTAGACAGTCCAAGTGCCCGCTAGCTTACCTACATAGTCCAAGTGCCCGTTCGTTAACCTAGATAGTCCAAGTGCCCGCTAGGTTACCTACATAGTCCAAGTGCACGTTCGTTAACCTAGATAGTCCAAGTGCACGCTGGTAACCTACATAGTCCAAGGGCCCACTAGGTAACCTTGATAGTCCAAGTGCCTTCTAGTTAACCTACATTGTCCAAGTGCCCACTAGGTAACCTAAATAATCCAAATGCCCGCTAGGGAAACTACATAGTCCAAGTGACCATTAGTTGACCTAGATAGTCAAAGTGCCAGCTAGGAAACCTTGATAGTCCAAAAGCCCGCTGGTTAACCTACATAGTCCAAGTGCCCGATAGGGAACCTACATAATCCAAGTGCCTGATAGGGAACCTACATAATCCAAGTGCCCGTTAGGGATCCTACATAGTCCAAGTGCCCGCTAGTCAACCTACATAGTCCAAGTGCCCGTTAGTTAACCTAGATAGTCAAATTGCCTGCTAGTTAACCTAGATAGTCCAAGTGCCCGCTCGGTAACTTACATAGTCCAAGTTCCCGCTTGGCAACCTTAATAGTCCAAATGCCCGCTAGGGAAAATACATAGTCCAAGTGTCCGCTAGTTAACCTAGATAGTCCAAGTGCCTGCTAATAAACCTACATAATCCATGGGCCCGCTAGTTAACCTACATAGTGCAAGGGCCCGCTAGTTAACCTACATAGTCCACCTGCCCGCTAGGTAACCTAGATAGTCCAAGTGCCCGCTAGGGATCCTTCATAATCCAAGTGCCTGCTAGGTAACCTAGATTGTCCAAGTGCCCGCTAGTTAACCTAGATAGTCCTAGTTCCCGTTAGTTAACCTAGATAGTCCAAGTGCCCACTAGGGGATGTACATAGTCCATGTGCCCGCTAGTTAACCTACATAGTCCAAGGTCCACTAGTTAACCTAGATAGTCCAAGTGCCCGCTAGTTCACGTACATAGTACAAGGGCCCGCTAGTTGACCTAGATAGTCCAAGTTCCCGCTAGTTAACCTAGATAGTCAAAGTGCCCCCTAGTTAACCTAAGTAGTACAAATGTCCGATAGGGATCCTACATAGTCCAAGTGCCCGCTAGTTAACCTACATAGTCCAAGTCCACGCTAGGTAACCTAGACAGTCCAAGTGACCATTATGTTACCTACATAGTCCAAGTGCATGCTAGGTAACCTAGATAGTCCAAGTGCCCGCTAGTTAACCTACATAGTCCAAGTGCCTGCTAGGTAAACTACATAGTCCAAGTGCCCACTAGGTAACCTAGACAGTCCAATTGCCCGCTAGTTAACCTAGACAGTCCAAGTACCCGATAGGGAACCTACATAGTCCAAGTGCTCGCTAGGCAACCTACATAGTCCAAGTGCCTGTTAGGTAACCTAGATAGTCAAAGTGCCTGCTAGGTAACCTAAATAGTCCAAGTGCCCGCTAGGGAACCTACATAGTCCAAGTGCCCGCTAGGTAACCTAGATAGTCCAATTGCCCGTTAGATAACCTAGATAGTCGAAGTGTCCGCTAGTTAACCTACATAGTCCAAGTGCCCGTTCGTTAACCTAGATAGTCCAAGTGCCCGCTGGTTAACCTAAGTAGTACAAATGTCCGATAGGGATCCTACATAGTCCAAGTGCCCGCTAGGTAACCTACATAGTCCAAGTGCCCGTTCGTTAACCTAGATAGGCCAAGTGCCCGCTAGGTAACCTAGACAGTCCAAGTGCCCGCTAGGTTACCTACATAGTCCAAGTGCACGTTCGTTAACCTAGATAGTCCAACTGCCCGCTGGTAACCTACATAGTCCAAGGGCCCGCTAGGTAACCTTGATAGTCCAAGTGCCTTCTAGTTAACCTACATAGTCCAAGTGCCCGCTAGGTAACCTACATAGTCCAAATGCCCACTATGTAACCTAAATAATCCAAATGCCCGCTAGGGAAACTACATAGTCCAAGTGCCCGCTAGTTAACCTAGATAGTCCAAGTGCCCGCTAGTAAACCTAGATAGTCCAAGGGCCCGCTAGTTAATCTAGATAGTCCAAGGGCCCACTAGTTAACCTAGATAGTCCAAGTGCCCGCTAGTTAACCTAGATAATCCAAGTGCCCGATACTTAACCTACATAGTCCAAGTGTCCGCTAGGGGACGTACATAGTCCAAGTGCTCGCTAGGCAACCTACATAGTCCAAGTGCCCGTTAGTTAACCTAGATAGTCATAGTGCCTGGTAGGTAACCTAAATAGTCCAAGTGCCCGCTAGGTTACCTACAAAGTCCAATTGCACGTTCGTTAACCTAGATAGTTCAAGTGCCCGCTGGTAACCTACATAGTCCAAGGGCCCACTATGTAACCTTGATAGTCCAAGTGCCTTCTAGTTAACCTACATTGTCCAAGTGCCCGCTAGGTAACCTATATAGTCCAAGTGCCCACTAGGTAACCTCAATAATCCAAATGCCGCTAGGGAAACTATATAGTCCAAGTGCCCGTTAGTTGACGTAGATAGTCAAAGTGCCGGCTAGGAAACTTTGATAGTCCAAGTGCCCGCTAGTTAACCTACATAGTCAAATTGGCCGCTAGTTAACCTAAGTAGTACAAATGTCTGATAGGGATCGTACATAGTCCAAGTGCCCGCTAGGTAACCTACATAGTCCAAGTGCCCATTCGTTAACCTAGATAGTCAAAGTGCCCGCTAGGTAACCTAGACAGTCCAAGTGCCCGCTAGCTTACCTACATAGTCCAAGTGCCCGTTCGTTAACCTAGATAGTCCAAGTGCCCGCTAGGTTACCTACACAGTCCAAGTGCCCGCTTGTTAACCTACATAGTCCAAGTGCCCGATAGGGAACCTACATAATCCAAGTGCCTGATAGGGAACCTACATAATCCAAGTGCCCGCTAGGGAACCTACGTAGTCCAAGTGCCCGCTAGGTAACCTACATAGTCCAAGTGCCCGTTATTTAACCTAGATAGTCAAATTGCCTGCTAGTTAACCTAATTAGTCCAAGTGCCCGCTAGGTAACCTACAAAGGCCAAGTTCCCGCTTGGCAACCTTAATAGTCCAAATGCCCGCTAGGGAAAATACATAGTCCAAGTGTCCGCTAGTTAACCTAGATAGTCCATGTGCCTGCTAGTAAACCTACATAATCCATGGGCCCGCTAGTTAACCTACATAGTGCAAGGGCCCGCTAGTTAACCTACATAGTCCACCTGCCCGCTAGGTAACCTAGATAGTCCAAGTGCCCGCTAGGGATCCTTCATAATCCAAGTGCCTGCTAGGTAACCTAGATTGTCCAAGTGCCCGCTAGTTAACCTAGATAGTCCTAGTTACCGTTAGTTAACCTAGATAGTGCAAGTGCCCACTAGGGGATGTACATAGTCCATGTGCCCGCTAGTTAACCTACATAGTCCAAGGTCCACTAGTTAACCTAGATAGTCCAAGTACCCGCTAGTTAACCTACATAGTACAAGGGCCCACTAGTTGACCTAGATAGTCCAATTCCCGCTAGTTAACCTAGATAGTCAAAGTGCCCGCTAGTTAACCTAAGTAGTACAAATGTCCGATAGGGATCCTACATAGTCCAAGTGCCCGCTAGTTAACCTACATAGTCCAAGTCCCCGCTAGGTAACATAGACAGTCCAAGTGACCATTATGTTACCTACATAGTCCAAGTGCAAGCTAGTTAACCTAGATAGTCCAAGTTCCCGCTGGTTAACCTACATAGTCCAAGTGCCTACTAGGTAAACTACATAGTCCAAGTGCCCACTAGGTAACCTAGACAGTCCAATTGCCCGCTAGTTAACCTAGACAGTCCAAGTACCCGATAGGGAACCTACATAGTCCAAGTGCTCGCTAGGCAACCTACATAGTCCAAGTGCCCGTTAGTTAACCTAGATAGTCAAAGTGCCTGCTAGGTAACCTAAATAGTCCAAGTGCCCGTAAGGGAACCTACATAGTCCAAGTGCCCGCTAGGGAACCTACATAGTCCAATTGCCCGTTAGATAACCTAGATAGTCGAAGTGTCCGCTAGTTAACCTACATAGTCCAAGTGCCCGTTCGTTAACCTAGATAGTCCAAGTGCCCGCTAGTTAACCTAAGTAGTACAAATGTCCGATAGGGATCCTACATAGTCCAAGTGCCCGCTAGGTAACCTACATAGTCCAAGTGCCCGTTCGTTAACCTAGATAGGCCAAGTGCCCGCTAGGTAACCTAGACAGTCCAAGTGCCCAATAGGTTACCTACATAGTCCAAGTACACGTTCGTTAACCTAGATAGTTCAAGTGCCCGCTGGTAACCTACATAGTCCAAGGGCCCACTAGGTAACCTTGATAGTCCAAGTGCCTTCTAGTTAACCTACATTTTCCAAGTGCCCGCTAGGTAACCTATATAGTCCAAGTGCCCATTAGGTAACCTAAATAATCCAAATGCCCGCTAGGGAAACTACATAGTCCAAGTACCCGTTAGTTGACGTAGATAGTCAAAGTGCCGGCTTGGAAACCTTGATAGTCCAAGTGCCCGCTAGTTAACCTACATAGTCCAAGTACCCATTCGTTAACCTAGATAGTCAAAGTGCCCGCTAGGTAACTTAGACAGTCCAAGTGCCCGCTAGCTTACCTACATAGTCCAAGTGCCCGTTCGATAACCTAGATATTCCAAGTGCCCGCTAGGTTACCTAGACAGTCCAAGTGCCCGCTAGTTAACCTACATAGTCCAAGTGCCCGATAGGGAACCTACATAATCCAAGTGCCTGATAGGGAACCTACATAATCCATGTGCCCGCTAGGGAACCTACGTAGTCCAAGTGCCCGCTAGGCAACCTACATAGTCCAAGTGCCCGTTAGTTAACCTAGATAGTCAAATTGCCTGCTAGTTAACCTAGATAGTCCAAGTGCCCGCTAGGTAACCTAGATAGTCCAAGTGCCTGCTAGTAAACCTACATAATTCATGGGCCTGCTAGTTAACCTACATAGTGCAAGGGCCCACTAGTTAACCTACATAGTCCACCTGCCCGCTAGGTAACCTAGATAGTCCAAGTGCCCGCTAGGGATCCTTCATAATCCAAGTGCCTGCTAGGTAACCTAGATTGTCCAAGTGCCCGCTCGTTAACCTAGATAGTCCTAGTTCCCGTTTGTTAACCTAGATAGTCCAAGTGCCCACTAGGGGATGTACATAGTCCATGTGCCCGCTAGTTAACCGACATAGTCCAAGGTCCACTAGTTAACCTAGATAGTCCAAGTGCCCGCTAGTTAACCTACATAGTACAAGGGCCCGTTAGTTGACCTAGATAGTCCAAGTTCCCGCTAGTTAACCTAGATAGTCAAAGTGCCCGCTAGTTAACCTAAGTAGTACAAATGTCCGATAGGGATCCTACATAGTCCAAGTGCCCGCTAGTTAAACTACATAGTCCAAGTCCCCGCTAGGTAAACTAGACAGTCCAAGTGACCATTATGTTACCTACATAGTCCAAGTGCACGCTAGGTAACCTAGATAGTCCAAGTGCCCGCTAGTTAACCTACATAGTCCAAGTGCCTGCTAGGTAAACTACATAGTCCAAGTGCCCACTAGGTAACCTAGACAGTCCAATTGCCCGCTAGTTAACCTGACAGTCCAAGAACCCGATAGGGAACCTACATAGTCCAAGTGCTCGCTAGGCAACCTACATTGTCAAGTGCCCGCTAGGTAACCTAGCTAGTCAAATTGCCTGCTAGGTAACCTAAATAGTCCAAGTGCCCGCTAGGGAACCTACATAGTCCAAGTGCCCGCTAGTTGACCTAGATAGTCCAACTGCCGCCTAGGACACTTTGATAGTACAAGTGCCCGCTAGTTAACCTACATAGTCCAAGGGCCCGCTAGTTAACCTACTTAGTCCAAGGTCCGCTAGTTAACCTATATAGTCCATGTGCCCGCAAGTTAACCTACATAGTACAAAGGCCCGCTAGTTGACCTAGATAGTCCAAGTGCCCGCTAGTTAACCTAGATAGTCCAAGTGCCTGCTAGTTAACCTAAGATGTCCAAATGTCCCATAGGGATCCTACATAGTCCAAGTGCCCGCTAGTTAACTTAGATAGTCCAAGTGCCCGCTAGTAAACCTAGATAGTCCAAGGGCCCGCTATTTAATCTAGATAGTACAAGTGCCCGCTAGTTAACCTAGATAGTCCAAGTGCCCGCTAGTTAACCTAGATAATCCAAGTGCCCGATAGTTAACCTACATAGTACAAGGGCCCTCTAGTTAACCTAGATAGTCCAAGTGTCCGCTAGGGGACGTACATACTCCAAGTGCTCGCTAGGGAACCTACATAATCCAAGTGCTCGCTAGGGAACCTACATAGTCCAAGTGCTCACTAGGCAACCTACATAGTCCAAGTGCCCGTTAGTTAACCTACATAGTCATAGTGCCGGCTAGGAAACCTAAATAGTCCAAGTGCCCGCTAGTTAACCTACATAGTCAAATTGGCCGCTAGTTAACCTAAGTAGTACAAATGTCTGATAGGGATCCTACATAGTCCAAGTGCCCGCTAGGTAACCTACATAGTCCAAGTGCCCATTCGTTAACCTAGATAGTCAAAGTGCCCTCTAGGTAACCTAGACAGTCCAAGTGCCCGCTAGCTTACCTACATAGTCCAAGTGCCCGTTCGTTAACCTAGATAGTCCAAGTGCCCGCTAGGTTACCTACATAGTCCAAGTGCACGTTCGTTAACCTAGATAGTCCAAGTGCACGCTGGTAACCTACATAGTCCAAGGGCCCACTAGGTAACCTTGATAGTCCAAGTGCCTTCTAGTTAACCTACATTGTCCAAGTGCCCACTAGGTAACCTAAATAATCCAAATGCCCGCTAGGGAAACTACATAGTCCAAGTGACCATTAGTTGACCTAGATAGTCAAAGTGCCAGCTAGGAAACCTTGATAGTCCAAAAGCCCGCTGGTTAACCTACATAGTCCAAGTGCCCGATAGGGAACCTACATAATCCAAGTGCCTGATAGGGAACCTACATAATCCAAGTGCCCGTTAGGGATCCTACATAGTCCAAGTGCCCGCTAGTCAACCTACATAGTCCAAGTGCCCGTTAGTTAACCTAGATAGTCAAATTGCCTGCTAGTTAACCTAGATAGTCCAAGTGCCCGCTCGGTAACTTACATAGTCCAAGTTCCCGCTTGGCAACCTTAATAGTCCAAATGCCCGCTAGGGAAAATACATAGTCCAAGTGTCCGCTAGTTAACCTAGATAGTCCAAGTGCCTGCTAATAAACCTACATAATCCATGGGCCCGCTAGTTAACCTACATAGTGCAAGGGCCCGCTAGTTAACCTACATAGTCCACCTGCCCGCTAGGTAACCTAGATAGTCCAAGTGCCCGCTAGGGATCCTTCATAATCCAAGTGCCTGCTAGGTAACCTAGATTGTCCAAGTGCCCGCTAGTTAACCTAGATAGTCCTAGTTCCCGTTAGTTAACCTAGATAGTCCAAGTGCCCACTAGGGGATGTACATAGTCCATGTGCCCGCTAGTTAACCTACATAGTCCAAGGTCCACTAGTTAACCTAGATAGTCCAAGTGCCCGCTAGTTCACGTACATAGTACAAGGGCCCGCTAGTTGACCTAGATAGTCCAAGTTCCCGCTAGTTAACCTAGATAGTCAAAGTGCCCCCTAGTTAACCTAAGTAGTACAAATGTCCGATAGGGATCCTACATAGTCCAAGTGCCCGCTAGTTAACCTACATAGTCCAAGTCCACGCTAGGTAACCTAGACAGTCCAAGTGACCATTATGTTACCTACATAGTCCAAGTGCATGCTAGGTAACCTAGATAGTCCAAGTGCCCGCTAGTTAACCTACATAGTCCAAGTGCCTGCTAGGTAAACTACATAGTCCAAGTGCCCACTAGGTAACCTAGACAGTCCAATTGCCCGCTAGTTAACCTAGACAGTCCAAGTACCCGATAGGGAACCTACATAGTCCAAGTGCTCGCTAGGCAACCTACATAGTCCAAGTGCCTGTTAGGTAACCTAGATAGTCAAAGTGCCTGCTAGGTAACCTAAATAGTCCAAGTGCCCGCTAGGGAACCTACATAGTCCAAGTGCCCGCTAGGTAACCTAGATAGTCCAATTGCCCGTTAGATAACCTAGATAGTCGAAGTGTCCGCTAGTTAACCTACATAGTCCAAGTGCCCGTTCGTTAACCTAGATAGTCCAAGTGCCCGCTGGTTAACCTAAGTAGTACAAATGTCCGATAGGGATCCTACATAGTCCAAGTGCCCGCTAGGTAACCTACATAGTCCAAGTGCCCGTTCGTTAACCTAGATAGGCCAAGTGCCCGCTAGGTAACCTAGACAGTCCAAGTGCCCGCTAGGTTACCTACATAGTCCAAGTGCACGTTCGTTAACCTAGATAGTCCAACTGCCCGCTGGTAACCTACATAGTCCAAGGGCCCGCTAGGTAACCTTGATAGTCCAAGTGCCTTCTAGTTAACCTACATAGTCCAAGTGCCCGCTAGGTAACCTACATAGTCCAAATGCCCACTATGTAACCTAAATAATCCAAATGCCCGCTAGGGAAACTACATAGTCCAAGTGCCCGCTAGTTAACCTAGATAGTCCAAGTGCCCGCTAGTAAACCTAGATAGTCCAAGGGCCCGCTAGTTAATCTAGATAGTCCATGTGCCCGCTAGTTAACCTAGATAGTCCAAGTGCCCGCTAGTTAACCTAGATAGTCCAAGGGCCCGCTAGTTAATCTAGATAGTTCCAGTGCCCGCTAGTTAACCTAGATATTCCAAGTGCCCGCTAGTTAACCTAGATAATCCAAGTGCCTGATAGTTAACCTACATAGTCCAAGGGCCCTCTAGTTAACCTAGATAGTCCAAGTGCCCTCTAGTTAACCTAGATAGTCCAAGTGCCCGCTAGGGGACGTACATAGTCCAAGTGCTCGCTAGGCAACCTACATAGTCCAAGTGCCCGTTAGTTAACCTAGATAGTCAAAGTGCCTGCTAGGTAACCTAAATAGTCAAAGTGCCCGCTAGGTTACCTACATAGTCCAAGTACACGTTCGTTAACCTAGATAGTAAAAGTGCCCGCTGGTAACCTACATAGTCCAAGGGCCCACTAGGTAACCTTGATAGTCCAAGTGCCTTGTATTTAACCTACATTGTCCAAGTGCCCGCTAGGTAACCTACATAGTCCTAGTGCCCACTAGGTAACCTAAATATTCCAAATGCCCGCTAGGGAAACTACATAGTCCAAGTGCCCGTTAGTTGACCAAGATAGTCCAAGTGCCGGCTAGGAAACCTTGATAGTCCAAAAGCCCGCTAGTTAACCTACATAGTCAAATTGGCCGCTAGTTAACCCAAGTAGTACAAATGTCTGATAGGGATCCTACATAGTCCAAGTGCCCGCTAGGCAACCTACATAGTCCAAGTGCCCGTTAGTTAACCTAGATAGTCAAATTGCCTGCTAGTTAACCTAGATAGTCCAAGTGCCCGCTAGGTAACCTACATAGTCCAAGTTCCCGCTTGGCAACCTTAATAGTCCAAATGCCCGCTAGGGAAAATACATAGTCCAAGTGTCCGCTAGTTAACCTAGATAGTCCAAGTGCCTGCTAATAAACCTACATAATCCATGGGCCCGCTAGTTAACCTACATAGTGCAAGGGCCCGCTAGTTAACCTACATAGTCCACCTGCCCGCTAGGTAACCTAGATAGTCCAAGTGCCCGCTAGGGATCCTTCATAATCCAAGTGCCTGCTAGGTAACCTAGATTGTCCAAGTGCCCGCTAGTTAACCTAGATAGTCCTAGTTCCCGTTAGTTAACCTAGATAGTCCAAGTGCCCACTAGGGGATGTACATAGTCCATGTGCCCGCTAGTTAACCTACATAGTCCAAGGTCCACTAGTTAACCTAGATAGTCCAAGTGCCCGCTAGTTAACGTACATAGTACAAGGGCCCGCTAGTTGACCTAGATAGTCCAAGTTCCCGCTAGTTAACCTAGATAGTCCAAGTGCCCGCTAGTTAACCTAAGTAGTACAAATGTCCGATAGGGATCCTACATAGTCCAAGTGCCCGCTAGTTAACCTACATAGTCCAAGTCCCCGCTAGGTAACCTAGACAGTCCAAGTGACCATTATGTTACCTACATAGTCCAAGTGCATGCTAGGTAACCTAGATAGTCCAAGTGCCCGCTAGTTAACCTACATAGTCCAAGTGCCTGCTAGGTAAACTACATAGTCCAAGTGCCCACTAGGTAACCTAGACAGTCCAATTGCCCGCTAGTTAACATAGACAGTCCAAGTACCCGATAGGGAACCTACATAGTCCAAGTGCTCGCTAGGCAACCTACATAGTCCAAGTGCCCGTTAGTTAACCTAGATAGTCAAAGTGCCTGCTAGGTAAGCTAAATAGTCCAAGTGCCCGCTAGGGAACCTACATAGTCCAAGTGCCCATTCGTTAACCTAGATAGTCAAAGTGCCCGCTAGGTAACCTAAATAGTCCAAGTGCCCGCTAGGGAACCTACATAGTCCAAGTGCCCGCTAGGTAACCTAGATAGTCCAATTGCCCGTTAGATAACCTAGATAGTCGAAGTGTCCGCTAGTTAACCTACATAGTCCAAGTGCCCGTTCGTTAACCTAGATAGGCCAAGTGCCCGCTAGGTAACCTAGACAGTCCAAGTGCCCGCTAGGTTACCTACATAGTCCAAGTGCACGTTCGTTAACCTAGATAGTCCAACTGCCCGCTGGTAACCTACATAGTCCAAGGGCCCGCTAGGTAACCTTGATAGTCCAAGTGCCTTCTAGTTAACCTACATAGTCCAAGTGCCCGCTAGGTAACCTACATAGTCCAAATGCCCACTATGTAACCTAAATAATCCAAATGCCCGCTAGGGAAACTACATAGTCCAAGTGCCCGCTAGTAAACCTAGATAGTCCACGGGCCCGCTAGTTAATCTAGATAGTCCATGTGCCCGCTAGTTAACCTAGATAGTCCAAGTGCCCGCTAGTTAACCTAGATAGTCCAAGGGCCCGCTAGTTAATCTAGATAGTTCCAGTGCCCGCTAGTTAACCTAGATATTCCAAGTGCCCGCTAGTTAACCTAGATAATCCAAGTGCCCTCTAGTTAACCTACATAGTCCAAGGGCCCTCTAGTTAACCTAGATAGTCCAAGTGCCCTCTAGTTAACCTAGATAGTCTAAGTGCCCGCTAGGGGACGTACATAGTCCAAGTGCTCGCTAGGCAACCTACATAGTCCAAGTGCCCGTTAGTTAACCTAGATAGTCAAAGTGCCTGCTAGGTAACCTAAATAGTCCAAGTGCCCGCTAGGTTACCTACATAGTCCAAGTACACGTTCGTTAACCTAGATAGTAAAAGTGCCCGCTGGTAACCTACATAGTCCAAGGGCCCACTAGGTAACCTTGATAGTCCAAGTGCCTTGTATTTAACCTACATTGTCCAAGTGCCCGCTAGGTAACCTACATAGTCCTAGTGCCCACTAGGTAACCTAAATATTCCAAATGCCCGCTAGGGAAACTACATAGTCCAAGTGCCCGTTAGTTGACCAAGATAGTCCAAGTGCCGGCTAGGAAACCTTGATAGTCCAAAAGCCCGCTAGTTAACCTACATAGTCAAATTGGCCGCTAGTTAACCCAAGTAGTACAAATGTCTGATAGGGATCCTACATAGTCCAAGTGCGCGCTAGGCAACCTACATAGTCCAAGTGCCCGTTAGTTAACCTAGATAGTCAAATTGCCTGCTAGTTAACCTAGATAGTCCAAGTGCCCGCTAGGTAACCTACATAGTCCAAGTTCCCGCTTGGCAACCTTAATAGTCCAAATGCCCGCTAGGGAAAATACATAGTCCAAGTGTCCGCTAGTTAACCTAGATAGTCCAAGTGCCTGCTAATAAACCTACATAATCCATGGGCCCGCTAGTTAACCTACATAGTGCAAGGGCCCGCTAGTTAACCTACATAGTCCACCTGCCCGCTAGGTAACCTAGATAGTCCAAGTGCCCGCTAGGGATCCTTCATAATCCAAGTGCCTGCTAGGTAACCTAGATTGTCCAAGTGCCCGCTAGTTAACCTAGATAGTCCTAGTTCCCGTTAGTTAACCTAGATAGTCCAAGTGCCCACTAGGGGATGTACATAGTCCATGTGCCCGCTAGTTAACCTACATAGTCCAAGGTCCACTAGTTAACCTAGATAGTCCAAGTGCCCGCTAGTTAACGTACATAGTACAAGGGCCCGCTAGTTGACCTAGATAGTCCAAGTTCCCGCTAGTTAACCTAGATAGTCCAAGTGCCCGCTAGTTAACCTAAGTAGTACAAATGTCCGATAGGGATCCTACATAGTCCAAGTGCCCGCTAGTTAACCTACATAGTCCAAGTCCACGCTAGGTAACCTAGACAGTCCAAGTGACCATTATGTTACCTACATAGTCCAAGTGCATGCTAGGTAACCTAGATAGTCCAAGTGCCCGCTAGTTAACCTACATAGTCCAAGTGCCTGCTAGGTAAACTACATAGTCCAAGTGCCCACTAGGTAACCTAGACAGTCCAATTGCCCGCTAGTTAACCTAGACAGTCCAAGTACCCGATAGGGAACCTACATAGTCCAAGTGCTTGCTAGGCAACCTACATAGTCCAAGTGCCCGTTAGTTAACCTAGATAGTCAAAGTGCCTGCTAGGTAAGCTAAATAGTCCAAGTGCCCTCTAGGGAACCTACATAGTCCAAGTGCCCATTCGTTAACCTAGATAGTCAAAGTGCCCGCTAGGTAACCTAAATAGTCCAAGTGCCCGCTAGGGAACCTACATAGTCCAAGTGCCCGCTAGGTAACCTAGATAGTCCAATTGCCCGTTAGATAACCTAGATAGTCGAAGTGTCCGCTAGTTAACCTACATAGTCCAAGTGCCCGTTCGTTAACCTATATAGTCCAAGTGCCCGCTAGTTAACCTAAGTAGTACAAATGTCCGATAGGGATCCTACATAGTCCAAGTGCCCGCTAGGTAACCTACATAGTCCAAGTGCCCGTTCGTTAACCTAGATAGGCCAAGTGCCCGCTAGGTAACCTAGACAGTCCAAGTGCCCGCTAGGTTACCTACATAGTCCAAGTGCACGTTCGTTAACCTAGATAGTCCAACTGCCCGCTGGTAACCTACATAGTCCAAGGGCCCGCTAAGTAACCTTGATAGTCCAAGTGCCTTCTAGTTAACCTACATAGTCCAAGTGCCCGCTAGGTAACCTACATAGTCCAAATGCCCACTATGTAACCTAAATAATCCAAATGCCCGCTAGGGAAACTACATAGTCCAAGTGCCCGCTAGTTAACCTAGATAGTCCAAGTGCCCGCTAGTAAACCTAGATAGTCCACGGGCCCGCTAGTTAATCTAGATAGTCCATGTGCCCGCTAGATAACCTAGATAGTCCAAGTGCCCGCTAGTTAACCTAGATAGTCCAAGGGCCCGCTAGTTAATCTAGATAGTTCCAGTGCCCGCTAGTTAACCTAGATATTCCAAGTGCCCGCTAGTTAACCTAGATAATCCAAGTGCCCTCTAGTTAACCTACATAGTCCAAGGGCCCTCTAGTTAACCTAGATAGTCCAAGTGCCCTCTAGTTAACCTAGATAGTCTAAGTGCCCGCTAGGGGACGTACATAGTCCAAGTGCTCGCTAGGCAACCTACATAGTCCAAGTGCCCGTTAGTTAACCTAGATAGTCAAAGTGCCTGCTAGGTAACCTAAATAGTCCAAGTGCCCGCTAGGTTACCTACATAGTCCAAGTACACGTTCGTTAACCTAGATAGTAAAAGTGCCCGCTGGTAACCTACATAGTCCAAGGGCCCACTAGGTAACCTTGATAGTCCAAGTGCCTTGTATTTAACCTACATTGTCCAAGTGCCCGCTAGGTAACCTACATAGTCCTAGTGCCCACTAGGTAACCTAAATATTCCAAATGCCCGCTAGGGAAACTACATAGTCCAAGTGCCCGTTAGTTGACCAAGATAGTCCAAGTGCCGGCTAGGAAACCTTGATAGTCCAAAAGCCCGCTAGTTAACCTACATAGTCAAATTGGCCGCTAGTTAACCCAAGTAGTACAAATGTCTGATAGGGATCCTACATAGTCCAAGTGCCCGCTAGGCAACCTACATAGTCCAAGTGCCCGTTAGTTAACCTAGATAGTCAAATTGCCTGCTAGTTAACCTAGATAGTCCAAGTGCCCGCTAGGTAACCTACATAGTCCAAGTTCCCGCTTGGCAACCTTAATAGTCCAAATGCCCGCTAGGGAAAATACATAGTCCAAGTGTCCGCTAGTTAACCTAGATAGTCCAAGTGCCTACTAATAAACCTACATAATCCATGGGCCCGCTAGTTAACCTACATAGTGCAAGGGCCCGCTAGTTAACCTACATAGTCCACCTGCCCGCTAGGTAACCTAGATAGTCCAAGTGCCCGCTAGGGATCCTTCATAATCCAAGTGCCTGCTAGGTAACCTAGATTGTCCAAGTGCCCGCTAGTTAACCTAGATAGTCCTAGTTCCCGTTAGTTAACCTAGATAGTCCAAGTGCCCACTAGGGGATGTACATAGTCCATGTGCCCGCTAGTTAACCTACATAGTCCAAGGTCCACTAGTTAACCTAGATAGTCCAAGTGCCCGCTAGTTAACGTACATAGTACAAGGGCCCGCTAGTTGACCTAGATAGTCCAAGTTCCCGCTAGTTAACCTAGATAGTCCAAGTGCCCGCTAGTTAACCTAAGTAGTACAAATGTCCGATAGGGATCCTACATAGTCCAAGTGCCCGCTAGTTAACCTACATAGTCCAAGTCCACGCTAGGTAACCTAGACAGTCCAAGTGACCATTATGTTACCTACATAGTCCAAGTGCATGCTAGGTAACCTAGATAGTCCAAGTGCCCGCTAGTTAACCTACATAGTCCAAGTGCCTGCTAGGTAAACTACATAGTCCAAGTGCCCACTAGGTAACCTAGACAGTCCAATTGCCCGCTAGTTAACCTAGACAGTCCAAGTACCCGATAGGGAACCTACATAGTCCAAGTGCTCGCTAGGCAACCTACATAGTCCAAGTGCCCGTTAGTTAACCTAGATAGTCAAAGTGCCTGCTAGGTAAGCTAAATAGTTCAAGTGCCCGCTAGGGAACCTACATAGTCCAAGTGCCCATTCGTTAACCTAGATAGTCAAAGTGCCCGCTAGGTAACCTAAATAGTCCAAGTGCCCGCTAGGGAACCTACATAGTCCAAGTGCCCGCTAGGTAACCTAGATAGTCCAATTGCCCGTTAGATAACCTAGATAGTCGAAGTGTCCGCTAGTTAACCTACATAGTCCAAGTGCCCGTTCGTTAACCTATATAGTCCAAGTGCCCGCTAGTTAACCTAAGTAGTACAAATGTCCGATAGGGATCCTACATAGTCCAAGTGCCCGCTAGGTAACCTACATAGTCCAAGTGCCCGTTCGTTAACCTAGATAGGCCAAGTGCCCGCTAGGTAACCTAGACAGTCCAAGTGCCCGCTAGGTTACCTACATAGTCCAAGTGCACGTTCGTTAACCTAGATAGTCCAACTGCCCGCTGGTAACCTACATAGTCCAAGGGCCCGCTAAGTAACCTTGATAGTCCAAGTGCCTTCTAGTTAACCTACATAGTCCAAGTGCCCGCTAGGTAACCTACATAGTCCAAATGCCCACTATGTAACCTAAATAATCCAAATGCCCGCTAGGGAAACTACATAGTCCAAGTGCCCGCTAGTTAACCTAGATAGTCCAAGTGCCCGCTAGTAAACCTAGATAGTCCACGGGCCCGCTAGTTAATCTAGATAGTCCATGTGCCCGCTAGTTAACCTAGATAGTCCAAGTGCCCGCTAGTTAACCTAGATAGTCCAAGGGCCCGCTAGTTAATCTAGATAGTTCCAGTGCCCGCTAGTTAACCTAGATATTCCAAGTGCCCGCTAGTTAACCTAGATAATCCAAGTGCCCTCTAGTTAACCTACATAGTCCAAGGGCCCTCTAGTTAACCTAGATAGTCCAAGTGCCCTCTAGTTAACCTAGATAGTCTAAGTGCCCGCTAGGGGACGTACATAATCCAAGTGCTCGCTAGGCAACCTACATAGTCCAAGTGCCCGTTAGTTAACCTAGATAGTCAAAGTGCCTGCTAGGTAACCTAAATAGTCCAAGTGCCCTCTAGGTTACCTACATAGTCCAAGTACACGTTCGTTAACCTAGATAGTAAAAGTGCCCGCTGGTAACCTACATAGTCCAAGGGCCCACTAGGTAACCTTGATAGTCCAAGTGCCTTGTATTTAACCTACATTGTCCAAGTGCCCGCTAGGTAACCTACATAGTCCTAGTGCCCACTAGGTAACCTAAATATTCCAAATGCCCGCTAGGGAAACTACATAGTCCAAGTGCCCGTTAGTTGACCAAGATAGTCCAAGTGCCGGCTAGGAAACCTTGATAGTCCAAAAGCCCGCTAGTTAACCTACATAGTCAAATTGGCCGCTAGTTAACCCAAGTAGTACAAATGTCTGATAGGGATCCTACATAGTCCAAGTGCCCGCTAGGCAACCTACATAGTCCAAGTGCCCGTTAGTTAACCTAGATAGTCAAATTGCCTGCTAGTTAACCTAGATAGTCCAAGTGCCCGCTAGGTAACCTACATAGTCCAAGTTCCCGCTTGGCCACCTTAATAGTCCAAATGCCCGCTAGGGAAAATACATAGTCCAAGTGTCCGCTAGTTAACCTAGATAGTCCAAGTGCCTACTAATAAACCTACATAATCCATGGGCCCGCTAGTTAACCTACATAGTGCAAGGGCCCGCTAGTTAACCTACATAGTCCACCTGCCCGCTAGGTAACCTAGATAGTCCAAGTGCCCGCTAGGGATCCTTCATAATCCAAGTGCCTGCTAGGTAACCTAGATTGTCCAAGTGCCCGCTAGTTAACCTAGATAGTCCTAGTTCCCGTTAGTTAACCTAGATAGTCCAAGTGCCCACTAGGGGATGTACATAGTCCATGTGCCCGCTAGTTAACCTACATAGTCCAAGGTGCACTAGTTAACCTAGATAGTCCAAGTGCCCGCTAGTTAACGTACATAGTACAAGGGCCCGCTAGTTGACCTAGATAGTCCAAGTTCCCGCTAGTTAACCTAGATAGTCCAAGTGCCCGCTAGTTAACCTAAGTAGTACAAATGTCCGATAGGGATCCTACATAGTCCAAGTGCCCGCTAGTTAACCTACATAGTCCAAGTCCACGCTAGGTAACCTAGACAGTCCAAGTGACCATTATGTTACCTACATAGTCCAAGTGCATGCTAGGTAACCTAGATAGTCCAAGTGCCCGCTAGTTAACCTACATAGTCCAAGTGCCTGCTAGGTAAACTACATAGTCCAAGTGCCCACTAGGTAACCTAGACAGTCCAATTGCCCGCTAGTTAACCTAGACAGTCCAAGTACCCGATAGGGAACCTACATAGTCCAAGTGCTCGCTAGGCAACCTACATAGTCCAAGTGCCCGTTAGTTAACCTAGATAGTCAAAGTGCCTGCTAGGTAAGCTAAATAGTTCAAGTGCCCGCTAGGGAACCTACATAGTCCAAGTGCCCATTCGTTAACCTAGATAGTCAAAGTGCCCGCTAGGTAACCTAGACAGTCTAAGTGCCCGCTAGCTTACCTACATAGTTCAAGTGCCTGTTCGTTAACATAGATAGTCCAAGTGCCCGCTAGGTTACCTAGGCAGTCCAATTGCCCGCGAGTTAACCTACATAGTCCAAGTGCCAGATAGGGAACCTACATAATCCAAGTGCCTGATAGGAACCTACATAATCCAAGTGCCCGCTAGGGAACCTACATAGTCCAAGTGTCCACTAGGCAACCTACATAGTCCAAGTGCCCGTTAGTTAACCTAGATAGTCAAATTGCCTGCTAGTTAACCTAGATAGTCCAAGTGCCCGCTCTGTAACCTACATAGTCCAAGTTCCCGCTTGGCAACCTTAATAGTGCAAATGCCCGCTAGGGAAAATACATAGTCCAAGTGTCCGCTAGTTAACCTAGATAGTCCAAGTGCCTGCTAATAAACCTACATAATCCATGGGCCCGCTAGTTAACCTACATAGTGCAAGGGCCCGCTAGTTAACCTACATAGTCCACCTGCCCGCTAGGTAACCTAGATAGTCCAAGTGCCCGCTAGGGATCCTTCATAATCCAAGTGCCTGCTAGGTAACCTAGATTGTCCAAGTGCCCGCTAGTTAACCTAGATAGTCCTAGTTCCCATTAGTTAACCTAGATAGTCCAAGTGCCCACTAGGGGATGTACATAGTCCATGTGCCCGCTAGTTAACCTACATAGTCCAAGGTCCACTAGTTAACCTAGATAGTCCAAGTGCCCGCTAGTTCACGTACATAGTACAAGGGCCCGCTAGTTGACCTAGATAGTCCAAGTTCCCGCTAGTTAACCTAGATAGTCCAAGTGCCCGCTAGTTAACCTAAGTAGGACAAATGTCCGATAGGCATCCTACATAGTCCAAGTGCCCGCTAGTTAACCTACATAGTCCAAGTCCACGCTAGGTAACCTAGACAGTCCAAGTGACCATTATGTTACCTACATAGTCCAAGTGCATGCTAGGTAACCTAGATAGTCCAAGTGCCCGCTAGTTAACCTACATAGTCCAAGTGCCTGCTAGGTAAACTACATAGTCCAAGTGCCCACTAGGTAACCTAGACAGTCCAATTGCCCGCTAGTTAACCTAGGCAGTCCAAGTACCCGATAGGGAACCTACATAGTCCAAGTGCTCGCTAGGCAACCTACATAGTCCAAGTGCCCGTTAGTTAACCTAGATAGTCAAAGTGCCTGCTTGGTAACCTAAATAGTCCAAGTGCCCGCTAGGGAACCTACATAGTCCAAGTGCCCGCTAGGTAACCTAGATAGTCCAATTGCCCGTTAGATAACCTAGATAGTCGAAGTGTCCGCTAGTTAACCTACATAGTCCAAGTGCCCGTTCGTTAACCTAGATAGTCCAAGTGCCCGCTAGTTAACCTAAGTAGTACAAATGTCCGATAGGGATCCTACATAGTCCAATTGCCCGCTAGGTAACCTACATAGTCCAAGTGCCCGTTCGTTAACCTAGATAGGCCAAGTGCCCGCTAGGTAACCTAGACAGTCCAAGTGCCCGCTAGGTTACCTACATAGTCCAAGTGCACGTTCGTTAACCTAGATAGTCCAACTGCCCGCTGGTAACCTACATAGTCCAAGGGCCCGCTAGTTAACCTAGATAGTCAAAGTGCCTGCTAGGTAACCTAAATAGTCCAAGTGCCCGCTAGGTTACCTACATAGTCCAAGTACACGTTCGTTAACCTAGATACTAAAAGTGCCCGCTGGTAACCTACATAGTCCAAGGGCCCACTAGGTAACCTTGATAGTCCAAGTGCCTTGTATTTAACCTACATTGTCCAAGTGCCCGCTAGGTAACCTACATAGTCCTAGTGCCCACTAGGTAACCTAAATAATCCAAATGCCCGCTAGTGAAACTACATAGTCCAAGTGCCCGTTAGTTGACCTAGATAGTCCAAGTGCCGGCTAGGAAACCTTGATAGTCCACGTGCCCGCTAGTTAAACTACATAGTCCAAGGACCCGCTAGTTAACCTACATAGTCCAAGGTCCGCTAGTTAACCTATATAGTCCAAGTGCCCGCTAGTTAACCTACATAGTACAAAGGCCCGCTAGTTGACCTAGATAGTCCAAGTGCCCGCTAGTTAACCTAGATAGTCCAAGTGCCCGCCAGTTAACCTAAGATGTCCAAATGTCCGATAGGGATCCTACATAGTCCAAGTGCCCGCTAGGTAACCTACATAGTCCAAGTGCCCACTAGGTAACCGAAATAATCCAAATTCCCGCTAGGGAAACTACATAGTCCAAGTGCCCGCTAGTTAACTTAGATAGTCCAAGTGCCCGCTAGTAAACCTAGATTGTCCAAGGGCCCGCTATTTAATCTAGATAGTCCCAGTGCCCGCTAGTTAATCTAGATAGTCCAAGTGCCCGCTAGTTAACCTAGATCGTCCAAGTGCCCGCTAGTTAACCTAGATAATCCAAGTGCCCGATAGTTAACCTTCATAATCCAAGGGCCCTCTAGTTAACCTAGATAGTCCAAGTGTCCGCTAGGGGATGTACATAGTACAAGTGCTCGCTAGGCAACCTACATAGTCCAAAGCCCGTTCGTTAACCTAGATAGTCCAAGTGCCCGCTAGGTTACCTAGACATTCCAAGTTCCCGCTAGTTAACCTACATAGTCCAAGTGCCCGATAGGGAACCTACATAATCCAAGTGCCTGATAGGGAACGTACATAATCCAAGTGCCCGCTAGTTAACCTACATAGTCCAAGTGCCCGATAGGGAACCTACATAATCCAAGTGCCTGATAGGGAACGTACATAATCCAAGTGCCCGCTAGGGAACCTACATAGTCCAAGTGCCCGCTAGGCAACCTACATAGTCCAAGTGCCCGTTAGTTAACCCAGATAGTCAAATTGCCTGCTAGTTAACCTAAGTAGTACAAATGTCTGATAGGGATCCTACATAGTCCAAGTGCTCGCTAGGTAACCTACATAGTCCAAGTGCCCATTCGTTAACCTAGATAGTCAAAGTTCCCGCTAGGTAACCTAGACAGTCCAAGTGCCCGCTAGCTAACCTACATAGTCCAAGTGCCCGTTCGTTAACCTAGATAGTCAAAGTGCCCGCTAGGTTACCTAGACAGTCCAAGTGCCCGCTAGTTAACCTACATAATCCAAGTGCCTGATAGGGAACCTACATAATCCAAGTGCCCGCTAGGGAACCTACATAGTCCAAGTGCCCGCTAGGCAACCTACATAGTCCAAGTTCCCGCTTGGCAACCTTAATAGTCCAAATACCCGCCAGGGAAAATACATAGTCCTAGTATCCGCTAGTTAATCAAGATAGTCCAATTGCCTGCTAGTAAACCTACATAATCCATGGGCCCGCTAGTTAACCTACATTGTGCAAGGGCCCGCTAGTCAACCTACATAGTCCACCTGCCCGCTAGGTAACTTAGATAGTCCAAGTGCCCGCTAGGGATCCTTCATAATCCAAGTGCCTGCTAGGTAACCTAGATTGTCCAAGTGCCCGCTAGTTAACCTAGATAGTCCAAGTTCCCGTTAGTTAACCTAGATAGTCCAAGTGCCCACTAGGGGATGTACATAGTCCATGTGACCGCTAGTTAACCTACATAGTCCAAGGTCCACAAGTTAACCTAGATAGTCCAAGTGCCCGCTAGTTAACGTACATAGTACAAGGGCCCGCTAGTTGACCTAGATAGTCCAAGTTCCCGCTAGTTAACCTAGATAGTCAAAGTGCCCGCTAGTTAACCTAAGTAGTTCAAATGTCCGATAGGGATCCTACATAGTCCAAGTGCCCGCTAGTTAACCTACATAGTCCAAGTCCCCGCTAGGTAATCTAGACAGTCCAAGTGACCATTAGGTTACCTACATAGTCCAAGTGCCCGTTCGTTAACTTACATAGTCCAAGTGCCCGCTAGGGAACGTACATAGTCCAAGTGCCCGCCGGGCAACCTACATAGTCCAAGTGCCTGTTAGTTAACCTAGATAGTGCAAATGCTCGCTAGGGAAACTACATAGTCCAAGTGCCTGCTAGTTAACCTACATAGTCCAAATGCACGCTAGTTAAAACTACATAGTCCAAGTGCCGCTAGGTAACTTACATAGTGCAAGTGTCCCCTAGTTAACCTACATAGTCCAAGTGCCCGGTAGTTAACATAGATAGTCCAAGTGCCCGCTAGGGAACGTACATAGTCCAAGTGCCCGGTAGTTAACTTACATAGTCCAAGTGCCCGCTCTGGAACCTACATAGTCCAAGTGCCTGCTAGGGAACCTACATAATTCAATTGTCCGTAGGGAACATACAGAGTCCAAGTGCCCGCTAGGGAATCTACATAGTCCAAGGGCCCGCTAGTTAACGTAGATAGTCCAAGTGCCGCTAGATAATCTACATAGTCCAAGGGCCCGCTAGTTAACCTACATAATCCAAGTACGAGCTACTTAACCTAGATCGTCCAAGTGCGCGCTAGTTAACCTACATAGTCCAAGTGCCCGCTAGTTAACCTAGATAGTCCTAGTGCCCGCTAGTTAACCTAGATAGTCCAGGTGCCCGCTAGTTAACCAGGATCATCAAAGTGCCCTCTAGTTAACTTACATAGTCCAAAGGCCTGCTAGTTAACCTACATAGAGCAAGGGCCCACTAGTTAACCTTGATAGTCCAAGTGCCCGCTAGTTAACCTACTTAGTCCAAGTTCCTGCTAGGTAACCTAGACAGTCCAAGTGACCATTAGGTTACCTACATAGTCCAAGTGCCCGTTCGTTAACCTACATAGTCCAAGTGCCCGCTAGGTAACGTAGATAGCCCAAGTGCCCGCTAGGGAACGTACATAGTCCAAGTGCTAGCTAGGTAACCTAGATAGTCCAAGTGCCCGCTAGTTAACCTACATTGTCCAAGTGCCTCCTAGGTAAACTACATAGTCCAAGCACCCACTAGGTAACCTTGACAGTCCAATTGCCCCCTAGTTAACCTAGACAGTCCAAGTACCCGATAGGGAACCTACATAGTCCAAGTGCTCGCTAGGGAACCTACATAGTCCAAGTGCTCACTAGGCAACCTACATAGTCCAAGTGCCCGTTAGTTAACCTAGATAGTCAAATTGCCTGCTAGGTAACCTAAATAGTCTAAGTGCCCGCTAGGGAACCTACATTGTCCAAGTGCCCGCTAGGTTACCTAGATAGTCCAATTGCCCGTTAGTTAACCTAGATAGTCGAAGTGTCCGCTAGTTAACCTACATAGTCCAAGTGCCCGTTCGTTAACGTAGATAGGCCAAGTGCCTGCTAGGTAACCTAGACAGTCCAACAGCCCGCTAGGTAATGTACATACTCCAAGAACCCACTAGGTAACGTAGATAGTTCAAGTGCCAGCTAGGTAACCTAGATAGTCCAAGTGCCCGCTAGGTAACCTACAAAATCTAAGTGCCCGCTAGGTTATCTATGTAGTCCAAATGCCCGCTAGGGAATCTATATAGTCCAAGGGCCCGCTTGTTAACGTAGATAGTCCAAGTGCCGCTAGTTAATCTACATAGTCCAAGGGCCCGCTAGTTAACCTACATAGTCCAAGTACCCGCTAGTTAACCTAGATCGTCCAAGTGCCCGCGAGGTAACCTATATAGCCCAAGGGCCCACTAGTTAACCTACATAGTCCAAGGGCCCGCTAGGTAACCTACAAAGTCTAAGTGCCTGCTAGGTTATCTATATATTCCAAATGCCCGCTAGGGAACCTACATAGTCCAAGTGCCCGCTAGTTAACCTACATCGTCCAAGTGCCCGCTAGTTAACCAACATAGTCAATGGGCCCACTAGTTAACCTACATAGTGCAAGAGACCGCTAGTTAACATAGATCATGCAAGTGTCTGCTAGTTAACCTACATAGTCCAAATGCCAGTTAGCTAACCTAGTTAGTCCAAGTGCCCGCTAGTTAACCTAGATAGTCCTAGTGCCCGTTAGTTAACTTATAGTGTCCAAGTGCCCACTAGGGGACGTACTTAGTCCAAGAGCCCGTTAGCTAACCTAGATAGTCCAAGTGCCCCTAGTTAACATTGACCATGCAAGTGCCCGCTAGTTAACCTAGATAGTCCAAGTGCACGCTAGTTAACCTAGATAGTCCAAGTGCCCTCTAGTTAACCTAGATCGTCCAAGTGCCCGCTAGTTAACCAACATAGTCCAATGGCCCGCTAGTTAACGTAAGTAGTCCAAGGTCCGCTAGTTAACCTAGATACTCCAAGTGCCCGCTAGGTAACCTAAGTAGTCCAAATGTCCAATAGGAATCCTACATAGTCCCAGTGCCCGCTAGGTAACCTACATAGTCCTAGTGCCCGTTCGTTAACCTAGATAGTACAAGTGCCCGCTAAGTCACGTAGACTGTCCAAGTGCCCGCTAGGTTACCTACATATTACAAGTGCCCGTTCGTTAACCTAGATATTCCAAGTGCCCGCTAGGAAATCTACATAGTCCAAGGGCCCGCTAGGTAACCTAGATAGTCCAAATGCCCGCTAGGTAACCTAGAGTCCATGTGCTTGCTAGGTAACCTACATAGTCCAAGTGCCCACTATGTAACCTAGATAGTCAAAGTGCCCGTTAGGTAACCTAGATAGTCCAAGTGCCCGCTAGGTAACTTATATTGTCCAAGTTCCCGCTAGATAACCTAGATACTCAAAGTGCCCGTTACCTAACCTAGATAGTCCAAGTGCCCGCTAAGCAACCTACGTAGTCCTAGTGCCCGTTCATTAACCTAGAAGTCCAAGTGCCCGCTAGGTACCTATATAGTCCAAGTGCTCGCTAGTTAACCTTGATAGTCCTAGTGCCCGTTAGTTAACCTAGATAGTCCAATTGCCCACTAGGGGACGTACATAGTCCAAGTGCGCGCTAGGTAACCTAGATAGCCCAAGTGCCCGCTATTTAACCTACATAGTCAAATTGCCCGCTAGATAACCTAAGTAGTACAAATGTCTGATAGGGATCCTACGTAGTCCAAGTGCCCGCTAGTTAACCTACATAGTCCAAGTTCCTGCTAGGTAACCTAGACAGTCCAAGTGACCAGTAGGTTACCTACATAGTCCAAGTGCCCGTTCGTTAACCTACATAGTCCAAGTGCCCGCTAGGTAACGTAGATAGCCCAAGTGCCCGCTAGGGAACGTACATAGTCCAAGTGCTAGCTAGGTAACCTAGATAGTCCAAGTGCCCGCTAGTTAACCTACATAGTCCAAGTGCCTCCTAGGTAAACTACATAGTCCAAGCACCCACTAGGTAACCTTGACAGTCCAATTGCCCCCTAGTTAACCTAGACAGTCCAAGTACCCGATAGGGAACCTACATAGTCCAAGTGCTCGCTAGGGAACCTACATAGTCCAAGTGCTCACTAGGCAACCTACATAGTCCAAGTGCCCGTTAGTTAACCTAGATAGTCAAATTGCCTGCTAGGTAACCTAAATAGTCTAAGTGCCCGCTAGGGAACCTACATAGTCCAAGTGCCCGCTAGGTTACCTAGATAGTCCAATTGCCCGTTAGGTAACCTAGATAGTCGAAGTGTCCGCTAGTTAACCTACATAGTCCAAGTGCCCGTTCGTTAACGTAGATAGGCCAAGTGCCTGCTAGGTAACCTAGACAGTCCAACAGCCCGCTAGGTAATGTACACACTCCAAGAACCCACTAGGTAACGTAGATAGTTCAAGTGCCAGCTAGGTAACCTAGATAGTCCAAGTGCCCGCTAGGTAACCTACAAAATCTAAGTGCCCGCTAGGTTATCTATGTAGTCCAAATGCCCGCTAGGGAATCTATATAGTCCAAGGGCCCGCTTGTTAATGTAGATAGTCCAAGTGCCGCTAGTTAATCTACATAGTCCAAGGGCCCGATAGTTAACCTACATAGTCCAAGTACCCGCTAGTTAACCTAGATCGTCCAAGTGCCCGCGAGGTAACCTATATAGCCCAAGGGCCCACTAGTTAACCTACATAGTCCAAGGGCCCGCTAGGTAACCTACAAAGTCTAAGTGCCTGCTAGGTTATCTATATATTCCAAATGCCCGCTAGGGAACCTACATAGTCCAAGTGCCCGCTAGTTAACCTACATCGTCCAAGTGCCCGCTAGTTAACCAACATAGTCAATGGGCCCACTAGTTAACCTACATAGTGCAAGAGACCGCTAGTTAACATAGATCATGCAAGTGTCTGCTAGTTAACCTACATAGTCCAAATGCCAGTTAGCTAACCTAGTTAGTCCAAGTGCCCGCTAGTTAACCTAGATAGTCCTAGTGCCCGTTAGTTAACTTAGAGTGTCCAAGTGCCCACTAGGGGACGTACTTAGTCCAAGAGCCCGTTAGCTAACCTAGATAGTCCAAGTGCCCCTAGTTAACATTGACCATGCAAGTGCCCGCTAGTTAACCTAGATAGTCCAAGTGCACGCTAGTTAACCTAGATAGTCCAAGTGCCCTCTAGTTAACCTAGATCGTCCAAGTGCCCGCTAGTTAACCAACATAGTCCAATGGCCCGCTAGTTAACGTAAGTAGTCCAAGGTCCGCTAGTTAACCTAGATACTCCAAGTGCCCGCTAGGTAACCTAAGTAGTCCAAATGTCCAATAGGAATCCTACATAGTCCCAGTGCCCGCTAGGTAACCTACATAGTCCTAGTGCCCGTTCGTTAACCTAGATAGTACAAGTGCCCGCTAAGTCACGTAGACTGTCCAAGTGCCCGCTAGGTTACCTACATATTACAAGTGCCCGTTCGTTAACCTAGATATTCCAAGTGCCCGCTAGGAAATCTACATAGTCCAAGGGCCCGCTAGGTAACCTAGATAGTCCAAATGCCCGCTAGGTAACCTAGAGTCCATGTGCTTGCTAGGTAACCTACATAGTCCAAGTGCCCACTATGTAACCTAGATAGTCAAAGTGCCCGTTAGGTAACCTAGATAGTCCAAGTGCCCGCTAGGTAACTTATATTGTCCAAGTTCCCGCTAGATAACCTAGATACTCAAAGTGCCCGTTACCTAACCTAGATAGTCCAAGTGCCCGCTAAGCAACCTACGTAGTCCAAGTGCCCGTTCATTAACCTAGAAGTCCAAGTGCCCGCTAGGTAACCTATATAGTCCAAGTGCTCGCTAGTTAACCTAGATAGTCCTAGTGCCCGTTAGTTAACCTAGATAGTCCAATTGCCCACTAGGGGACGTACATAGTCCAAGTGCGCGCTAGGTAACCTAGATAGCCCAAGTGCCCGCTATTTAACCTACATAGTCAAATTGCCCGCTAGATAACCTAAGTAGTACAAATGTCTGATAGGGATCCTACGTAGTCCAAGTGCCCGCTATGTAACCTACATAGTCCAAGTGCCCATTCGTTAACCTAGATAGTCAAAGTGCCCGCTAGGTAACCTAAACAGTCCAAGTGCCCTCTAGCTTAACTACATAGTCCAAGTGCCCGTTCGTTAACCTAGATGGTCCAAGTGCCCGCTAGGTTACCTAGACAGTCCAAGTGCCCGCTAGTTAACCTACATAGTCCAAGTGCCCGATAGCGAACCTACATAATCCAAGTGCCTGATAGGGAACCTACATAATCCAAGTGCCCGCTAGGGAACCTACATAGTCCAAGTGCCCGCTAGGCAACTACATAGTCCAAGTGCCCGTTAGTTAACCTAGATAGTCAAAGTGCCTGCTAGTTAAACTAGATAGTCCAAGTGCCCGCTAGGTAACCTACATAGTCCAAGTTCCCGCTTGGTAATCTTAATAGTCCAAATACCTGCTAGGGAAACTACATAGTCCAAGTGCCCGCTAGTTAACCTAGATAGTCAAAGTGCCTGCTAGTAAACCTACATAATGCATGGGCCCGCTAGTTAACCTAGATCGTGCAAGTGTCCGCTAGTTAACCTACATAGTCCACATGCCCGCTAGGTAACCTAGATAGTCCAAGTGTCCGCTAGGGATCCTTCATAATCCAAGTGCCTGCTAGGTAACCTAGATAGTCCAAGTGTCCGCTAGTTAACCTAGATAGTCAAAGTGCCTGCTAGGTAACCTAAATAGTCCAAGTGCCCGCTAGGGAACCTACATAGTCCAAGTGCCCGCTAGGTTACCTAGATAGTCCAATTGCCCGTTAGGTAACCTAGATAGTCGAAGTGTCCGCTAGTTAACCTACATAGTCCAAGTGCCCGTTCGTTAACGTAGATAGGCCAAGTGCCTGCTAGGTAACCTAGACAGTCCAACAGCCCGCTAGGTAATGTACATACTCCAAGAACCCACTAGGTAACGTAGATAGTTCAAGTGCCAGCTAGGTAACCTAGATAGTCCAAGTGCCCGCTAGGTAACCTACAAAATCTAAGTGCCCGCTAGGTTATCTATGTAGTCCAAATGCCCGCTAGGGAATCTAAATAGTCCAAGGGCCCGCTTGTTAACGTAGATAGTCCAAGTGCCGCTAGTTAATCTACATAGTCCAAGGGCCCGCTAGTTAACCTACATAGTCCAAGTACCCGCTAGTTAACCTAGATCGTCCAAGTGCCCGCGAGGTAACCTATATAGTCCAAGGGCCCACTAGTTAACCTACATAGTCCAAGGGCCCGCTAGGTAACCTACAAAGTCTAAGTGCCTGCTAGGTTATCTATATATTCCAAATGCCCGCTAGGGAACCTACATAGTCCAAGTGCCCGCTAGTTAACCTACATCGTCCAAGTGCCCGCTAGTTAACCAACATAGTCAATGGGCCCACTAGTTAACCTACATAGTGCAAGAGACCGCTAGTTAACATAGATCATGCAAGTGTCTGCTAGTTAACCTACATAGTCCAAATGCCAGTTAGCTAACCTAGTTAGTCCAAGTGCCCGCTAGTTAACCTAGATAGTCCTAGTGCCCGTTAGTTAACTTAGAATGTCCAAGTGCCCACTAGGGGACGTACTTAGTCCAAGAGCCCGTTAGCTAACCTAGATAGTCCAAGTGCCCCTAGTTAACATTGACCATGCAAGTGCCCGCTAGTTAACCTAGATAGTCCAAGTGCACGCTAGTTAACCTAGATAGTCCAAGTGCCCTCTAGTTAACCTAGATCGTCCAAGTGCCCGCTAGTTAACCAACATAGTCCAATGGCCCGCTAGTTAACGTAAGTAGTCCAAGGTCCGCTAGTTAACCTAGATACTCCAAGTGCCCGCTAGGTAACCTAAGTAGTCCAAATGTCCAATAGGAATCCTACATAGTCCCAGTGCCCGCTAGGTAACCTACATAGTCCTAGTGCCCGTTCGTTAACCTAGATAGTACAAGTGCCCGCTAAGTCACGTAGACTGTCCAAGTGCCCGCTAGGTTACCTACATATTACAAGTGCCCGTTCGTTAACCTAGATATTCCAAGTGCCCGCTAGGAAATCTACATAGTCCAAGGGCCCGCTAGGTAACCTAGATAGTCCAAATGCCCGCTAGGTAACCTAGAGTCCATGTGCTTGCTAGGTAACCTACATAGTCCAAGTGCCCACTATGTAACCTAGATAGTCAAAGTGCCCGTTAGGTAACCTAGATAGTCCAAGTGCCCGCTAGGTAACTTATATTGTCCAAGTTCCCGCTAGATAACCTAGATACTCAAAGTGCCCGTTACCTAACCTAGATAGTCCAAGTGCCTGCTAAGCAACCTACGTAGTCCAAGTTCCCATTCGTTAACCTAGATAGTCAAAGTGCCCGAGAGGTAACCTAAACAGTCCAAGTGCCCTCTAGCTTAACTACATAGTCCAAGTGCCCGTTCGTTAACCTAGATGGTCCAAGTGCCCGCTAGGTTACCTAGACAATCCAAGTGCCCGCTAGTTAACCTACATAGTCCAAGTGCCCGATAGCGAACCTACATAATCCAAGTGCCTGATAGGGAACCTACATAATCCAAGTGCCCGCTAGGGAACCTACATAGTCCAAGTGCCCGCTAGGCAACTACATAGTCCAAGTGCCCGTTAGTTAACCTAGATAGTCAAAGTGCCTGCTAGTTAAACTAGATAGTCCAAGTGCCCGCTAGGTAACCTACATAGTCCAAGTTCCCGCTTGGTAATCTTAATAGTCCAAATACCTGCTAGGGAAACTACATAGTCCAAGTGCCCGCTAGTTAACCTAGATAGTCAAAGTGCCTGCTAGTAAACCTACATAATCCATGGGCCCGCTAGTTAACCTAGATCGTGCAAGTGTCCGCTAGTTAACCTACATAGTCCACATGCCCGCTAGGTAACCTAGATAGTCCAAGTGTCCGCTAGGGATCCTTCATAATCCAAGTGCCTGCTAGGTAACCTAGATAGTCCAAGTGTCCGCTAGTTAACCTAGATAGTCAAAGTGTCCGCTAGTTAACCTAAGTAGTACAAATGTCCGATAGGGATCCTACATAGTCCAAGTGCCCGCTAGTTAACCTACATATTCCAAGTCCCTGCTAGGTAACCTAGACAGTCCAAGTGACCATTAGGTTACCTACATAGTCCAAGTGCCCGTTCGTTAACCTACATAATCCAAGTGCCCGCTAGGGAACCTACATAGTCCAAGTGCCCGCCAGGCAACCTACATAGTCCAAGTGCCTGTTAGTTAACCTAGATAGTCCAAGTGCCCACTAGGGGACGTACATAGTCCAAGTGCCCGCTAGGTAACCTACATAGTCCAAGTTCCCGATGGTAACCTAAATAGTCCAAATGCTCGCTAGGGAAACTACATAGTCCAAGTGCCTGCTAGTTAACCTACATAGTCCAAATGCACGCTAGTTAAAACTACATAGACCAAGTGCCGCTAGGTAACCTACATAGTGCAAGTGTCCCCTAGTTAACCTACATAGTCCAAGTGCCCGGTAGTTAACATAGATAGTCCAAGTGCCCACTAGTTAAAATAGATAGTCCAAGTGCCCTCTAGGGAACGTACATAGTCCAAGTGCCCGCTAGGTAACCTAGACCGTGCATGTGCCCGGTAGTTAACCTACATAGTCCAAGTGCCCGCTAGGTAACCTAGATAGTCCAAGGGCCCGCTAGTTAACCTACAGAGTCCAAGTGCCCGATAGTTAACTTACATAGTCCAAGTGCCTGCTCTGGAACCTACATTGTCCAAGTGCCTGCTAGGGAACCTACACAGTTCAAGTGTCCGTAGGGAACATACAGAGTCCAAGTGCCCGCTAGGGAATCTACATAGTCCAAGGGCCCGCTAGTTAACGTAGATAGTCCAAGTGCCGCAAGATAATCTACATAGTCCAAGGGCCCGCTAGTTAACCTACATAATCCAAGTATGAGCTACTTAACCTAGATCGTCCAAGTGCGCGCTAGTTAACCTACATAGTCCAAGTGCCCGCTAGTTAACCTAGATAGTCCAAGTGCCCGCTAGTTAACCTATATAGTCCAGGTGCCCGCTAGTTAACCAGGATCATCAAAGTGCCCTCTAGTTAACTTACATAGTCCAAAGGCCTGCTAGTTAACCTACATAGAGCAAGGGCCCACTAGTTAACCTTGATAGTCCAAGTGCCCGCTAGTTAACCTACATAGTCCAAGTTCCCGCTAGGTAACCTAGACAGTCCAAGTGACCATTAGGTTAGCTACATAGTCCAAGTGCCCGTTCGTTAACCTACATAGTCCAAGTGCCCGCTAGGTAACGTAGATACCCCAAGTGCCCGCTAGGGAACGTACATAGTCCATGTGCCCGCTAGGTAACCTAGATAGTCCAAGTGCCCGCTAGTTAACCTACATAGTCCAAGTGCCTCCTAGGTAAACTACATAGTCCAAGCACCCACTAGGTAACCTAGAGAGTCCAATTGCCCCCTAGTTAAGCTAGACAGTCCAAGTACCCGATAGGGAACCTACATAGTCCAAGTGCTCGCTAGGGAAACTACATAGTCCAAGTGCTCACTAGGCAACCTACATAGTCCAAGTGCCCGTTAGTTAACCTAGATAGTCAAATTGCCTGCTAGGTAACCTAAATAGTCCAAGTGCCCACTAGGGGACGTACATAGTCCAAGGGCCTGCTAGTTAACCTACATAGTCCAAGGTCCGTTAGTTAACCTAGATAGTCCAAGTGTCCGCTAGTTAACCTAGAGAGTCAAAGTGCCCGCTAGTTAACCTAAGTAGTACAAATGTCAGATAGGGATCCAACATAGTCCAAGTGCCCGCTAGTTAACCAAATAGTCCAAGTCCCCGCTAGGTAACCTAGACAGTCCAAGTGACCATTAGGTTACCTACATAGTCCAAGTGCCCGTTCGTTAACTTACATAGTCCAAGTGCCCGCTATGTAACGTAGATAGCCCAAGTGCCCGCTAGGAAACGTACATAGTGCAAGTGCCCTCTAGTTAACCTAGACAGTCCAAGTACCCGATAGGGAACCTACATAGTACAACTGCCCGCTGGGAACCTACATAGTCCAAGTTCTCGCTAGGCAACCTACATAGTCCAAGTGCCCGTTAGTTAACCTAGATAGTCAAAGTGCCTGCTAGGTAACCTAAATAGTCCAAGTGCCCGCTAGGGAACCTACATAGTCCAAGTGCCCGCTAGGTAACCTAGATAGTCCAATTGCCCGTTAGCTAACCTAGATAGTCGAAGTTTCCGCTAGTTAACCTACATAGTCCAAGAGCCCGTTCGTTAACCTAGATAGTCCAAGTGCCCGCTAGGTAACCTAAGTAGTCCAAATGTCCGATTGGGATCCTACATAGTCCAAGTGCCCACTAGGTAACCTACATAGTCCAAGTGCCCGTGCGTTAACCTACATAGTCCAAGTGCCCGCTAGTTAACCTAGATAGTCCAATTGCCCGTTAGCTCACCTAAATAGTCGAAGTGTCCACTAGTAACCTACATAGTCCAAGAGCACGTTCGTTAACCTAGATAGTCCAAGTGCCTGCTAGGGGACGTACATAGTCCAAGTGCCTGCAAGGTAACCTAGATAGTCCAAGTGCGCGCTAGGGTATGTACATAGTCCGAGTGCCGGCTACAAAACCTAGATAGTCCAAGTGCCCTCTAGTTAACCTACATAGTCCAAGGGCCTACTAGTTAACCAACATAGTCCAAGGTCCACTAGTTAACCTAGATAGTCCAAGTGCCCGCTAGTTAACCTAGAGAGTCCAAGTGCCCGCTAGTTAACCTACATAGTCCAGGTGCCCCTTCGTTAACCTAGATAGTTAAAGTGCCCGCTAGGTAACCTAGACAGTCCAAGTGCCCGTTAGGTTACCTACATATTCCAAGTGCCCGTTCGTTAACCTAGATAGTCCAAGTGCCCGCTAGGTTACCTAGACAGTCCAAGTGCACGCTAGTTAACCTACATAGTCCAAGGACCCGCTAGTTAACCTACATAGTCCAAGGTCCGCTAGTTAACCTATATAGTCCAAGTGCCCGCTAGTTAACCTACATAGTACAAAGGCCCGCTAGTTGACCTAGATAGTCCAAGTGCCCGCTAGTTAACCTAAGATGTCCAAATGTCCGATAGGGATCCTACATAGTCCAAGTGCCCGCTAGGTAACCTACATAGTCCAAGTGCCCACTAGGTAACCGAAATAATCCAAATTCCCGCTAGGGAAACTACATAGTCCAAGTGCCCGCTAGTTAACTTAGATAGTCCAAGTGCCCGCTAGTAAACCTAGATTGTCCAAGGGCCCGCTATTTAATCTAGATAGTCCCAGTTCCCGCTAGTTAACCTAGATAGTCCAAGTGCCCGCTAGTTAACCTAGATCGTCCAAGTGCCCGCTAGTTAACCTAGATAATCCAAGTGCCCGATAGTTAACCTTCATAATCCAAGGGCCCTCTAGTTAACCTAGATAGTCCAAGTGTCCGCTAGGGGATGTACATAGTACAAGTGCTCGCTAGGCAACCTACATAGTCCAAAGCCCGTTCGTTAACCTAGATAGTCCAAGTGCCCGCTAGGTTACCTAGACATTCCAAGTTCCCGCTAGTTAACCTACATAGTCCAAGTGCCCGATAGGGAACCTACATAATCCAAGTGCCTGATAGGGAACGTACATAATCCAAGTGCCCGCTAGGGAACCTACATAGTCCAAGTGCCCGCTAGGCAACCTACATAGTCCAAGTGCCCGTTAGTTAACCCAGATAGTCAAATTGCCTGCTAGTTAACCTAAGTAGTACAAATGTCTGATAGGGATCCTACATAGTCCAAGTGCCCGCTAGGTAACCTACATAGTCCAAGTGCCCATTCGTTAACCTAGATAGTCAAAGTGCCCGCTAGGTAACCTAGACAGTCCAAGTGCCCGCTAGCTAACCTACATAGTCCAAGTGCCCGTTCGTTAACCTAGATAGTCCAAGTGCCCGCTAGGTTACCTAGACAGTCCAAGTGCCCGCTAGTTAACCTACATAATCCAAGTGCCTGATAGGGAACCTACATAATCCAAGTGCCCGCTAGGGAACCTACATAGTCCAAGTGCCCGCTAGGCAACCTACATAGTCCAAGTGCCCGTTAGTTAACCTAGATAGTCAAATTGCCTGCTAGTTAACCTAGATAATCCAAGTGCCCGGTAGGTAACCTACATAGTCCAAGTTCCCGCTTGGCAACCTTAATAGTCCAAATACCCGCCAGGGAAAATACATAGTCCTAGTATCCGCTAGTTAATCTAGATAGTCCAATTGCCTGCTAGTAAACCTACATAATCCATGGGCCCGCTAGTTAACCTACATTGTGCAACGGCCCGCTAGTCAACCTACATAATCCACCTGCCCGCTAGGTAACTTAGATAGTCCAAGTGCCCGCTAGGGATCCTTCATAATCCAAGTGCCTGCTAGGTAACCTAGATTGTCCAAGTGCCCGCTAGTTAACCTAGATAGTCCTAGTTCCCGTTAGTTAACCTAGATAGTCCAAGTGCCCACTAGGGGATGTACATAGTCCATGTGACCGCTAGTTAACCTACATAGTCCAAGGTCCACATGTTAACCTAGATAGTCCAAGTGCCCGCTAGTTAACGTACATAGTACAAGGGCCCGCTAGTTGACCTAGATAGTCCAAGTTCCCGCTAGTTAACCTAGATAGTCAAAGTGCCCGCTAGTTAAACTAAGTAGTTCAAATGTCCGATAGGGATCCTACATAGTCCAAGTGCCCGCTAGTTAACCTACATAGTCCAAGTCCCCGCTAGGTAATCTAGACAGTCCAAGTGACCATTAGGTTACCTACATAGTCCAAGTGCCCGTTCGTTAACCTACATAGTCCAAGTGCCCGCTAGGGAACGTACATAGTCCAAGTGCCCGCCGGGTAACCTACATAGTCCAAGTGCCTGTTAGTTAACCTAGATAGTCCAAGTGCCCGCTAGGGAACGTACATAGTCCAAGTGCCCGCCGGGCAACCTACATAGTCCAAGTGCCTGTTAGTTAACCTAGATAGTGCAAATGCTCGCTAGGGAAACTACATAGTCCAAGTGCCTGCTAGTTAACCTACATAGTCCAAATGCACGCTAGTTAAAACTACATAGTCCAAGTGCCGCTAGGTAACTTACATAGTGCAAGTGTCCCCTAGTTATCCTACATAGTCCAAGTGCCCGGTAGTTAACATAGATAGTCCAAGTGCCCGCTAGGGAACGGACATAGTCCAAGTGCCCGGTAGTTAACTTACATAGTCCAAGTGCCCGCTCTGGAACCTACATAGTCCAAGTGCCTGCTAGGGAACCTACATAGTTCAATTGTCCGTAGGGAACATACAGAGTCCAAGTGCCCGCTAGGGAATCTACATAGTCCAAGGGCCCGCTAGTTAACGTAGATAGTCCAAGTGCCGCTAGATAATCTACATAGTCCAAGGGCCCGCTAGTTAACCTACATAATCCAAGTACGAGCTACTTAACCTAGATCGTCCAAGTGCGCGCTAGTTAACCTACATAGTCCAAGTGCCCGCTAGTTAACCTAGATAGTCCTAGTGCCCGCTAGTTAACCTAGATAGTCCAGGTGCCCGCTAGTTAACCAGGATCATCAAAGTGCCCTCTAGTTAACTTACATAGTCCAAAGGCCTGCTAGTTAACCTACATAGAGCAAGGGCCCACTAGTTAACCTTGATAGTCCAAGTGCCCGCTAGTTAACCTACATAGTCCAAGTTCCTGCTAGGTAACCTAGACAGTCCAAGTGACCATTAGGTTACCTACATAGTCCAAGTGCCCGTTCGTTAACCTACATAGTCCAAGTGCCCGCTAGGTAATGTAGATAGCCCAAGTGCCCGCTAGGGAACGTACATAGTCCAAGTGCTCGCTAGGTAACCTAGATAGTCCAAGTGCCCGCTAGTTAACCTACATAGTCCAAGTGCCTCCTAGGTAAACTACATAGTCCAAGCACCCACTAGGTAACCTTGACAGTCCAATTGCCCCCTAGTTAACCTAGACAGTCCAAGTACCCGATAGGGAACCTACATAGTCCAAGTGCTCGCTAGGGAACCTACATAGTCCAAGTGCCCGTTAGTTAACCTAGATAGTCAAATTGCCTGCTAGGTAACCTAAATAGTCTAAGTGCCCGCTAGGGAACCTACATAGTCCAAGTGCCCGCTAGGTTACCTAGATAGTCCAATTGCCCGTTAGGTAACCTAGATAGTCGAAGTGTCCGCTAGTTAACCTACATAGTCCAAGTGCCCGTTCGTTAACGTAGATAGGCCAAGTGCCTGCTAGGTAACCTAGACAGTCCAACAGCCCGCTAGGTAATGTACATACTCCAAGAACCCACTAGGTAACGTAGATAGTTCAAGTGCCAGCTTGGTAACCTAGATAGTCCAAGTGCCCGCTAGGTAACCTACAAAATCTAAGTGCCCGCTAGGTTATCTATGTAGTCCAAATGCCCGCTAGGGAATCTATATAGTCCAAGGGCCCGCTTGTTAACGTAGATAGTCCAAGTGCCGCTAGTTAATCTACATAGTCCAAGGCCCCGCTAGTTAACCTACATAGTCCAAGTACCCACTAGTTAACCTAGATCGTCCAAGTGCCCGCGAGGTAACCTATATAGCCCAAGGGCCCACTAGTTAACCTACATAGTCCAAGGGCCCGCTAGGTATCCTACAAAGTCTAAGTGCCTGCTAGGTTATCTATATATTCCAAATGCCCGCTAGGGAACCTACATAGTCCAAGTGCCCGCTAGTTAACCTACATCGTCCAAGTGCCCGCTAGTTAACCAACATAGTCAATGGGCCCACTAGTTAACCTACATAGTGCAAGATACCGCTAGTTAACATAGATCATGCAAGTGTCTGCTAGTTAACCTACATAGTCCAAATGCCAGTTAGCTAACCTAGTTAGTCCAAGTGCCCGCTAGTTAACCTAGATAGTCCTAGTGCCCGTTAGTTAACTTATAGTGTCCAAGTGCCCACTAGGGGACGTACTTAGTCCAAGTGCCCGTTAGCTAACCTAGATAGTCCAAGTGCCCCTAGTTAACATTGACCATGCAAGTGCCCGCTAGTTAACCTAGATAGTCCAAGTGCACGCTAGTTAACCTAGATAGTCCAAGTGCCCTCTAGTTAAACTAGATCGTCCAAGTGCCCGCTAGTTAACCAACATAGTCCAATGGCCCGCTAGATAACGTAAGTAGTCCAAGGTCCGCTAGTTAACCTAGATACTCCAAGTGCCCGCTAGGTAACCTAAGTAGTCCAAATGTCCGATAGGAATCCTACATAGTCCCAGTGCCCGCTAGGTAACCTACATAGTCCTAGTGCCCGTTCGTTAACCTAGATAGTACAAGTGCCCGCTAAGTAACGTAGACTGTCCAAGTGCCCGCTAGGTTACCTACATATTACAAGTGCCCGTTCGTTAACCTAGATATTCCAAGTGCCCGCTAGGAAATCTACATAGTCCAAGGGCCCGCTAGGTAACCTAGATAGTCCAAATGCCCGCTAGGTAACCTAGAGTCCATGTGCTTGCTAGGTAACCTACATAGTCCAAGTGCCCACTATGTAACCTAGATAGTCAAAGTGCCCGTTAGGTAACCTAGATAGTCCAAGTGCCCGCTAGGTAACTTATATTGTCCAAGTTCCCGCTAGATAACCTAGATACTCAAAGTGGCCGTTACCTAACCTAGATAGTCCAAGTGCCCGCTAAGCAACCTACGTAGTCCAAGTGCCCGTTCATTAACCTAGAAGTCCAAGTGCCCGCTAGGTAACCTATATAGTCCAAGTGCTCGCTAGTTAACCTAGATAGTCCTAGTGCCCGTTAGTTAACCTAGATAGTCCAATTGCCCACTAGGGGACGTACATAGTCCAAGTGCGCGCTAGGTAACCTAGATAGCCCAAGTGCCCGCTATTTAACCTACATAGTCAAATTGCCCGCTAGATAACCTAAGTAGTACAAATGTCTGATAGGGATCCTACGTAGTCCATGTGCCCGCTATGTAACCTACATAGTCCAAGTGCCCATTCGTTAACCTAGATAGTCAAAGTGCCCGCTAGGTAACCTAAACAGTCCAAGTGCCCTCTAGCTTAACTACATAGTCCAAGTGCCCGATCGTTAACCAAGATGGTCCAAGTGCCCGCTAGGTTACCTAGACAGTCCAAGTGCCCGCTAGTTAACCTACATAGTCCAAGTGCCCGATAGCGAACCTACATAATCCAAGTGCCTGATAGGGAACCTACATAATCCAAGTGCCCGCTAGGGAACCTACATAGTCCAAGTGCCCGCTAGGCAACTACATAGTCCAAGTGCCCGTTAGTTAACCTAGATAGTCAAAGTGCCTGCTAGTTAAACTAGATAGTCCAAGTGCCCGCTAGGTAACCTACATAGTCCAAGTTCCCGCTTGGTAATCTTAATAGTCCAAATACCTGCTAGGGAAACTACATAGTCCAAGTGCCCGCTAGTTAACCTAGATAGTCAAAGTGCCTGCTAGTAAACCTACATAATCCATGGGCCCGCTAGTTAACCTAGATCGTGCAAGTGTCCGCTAGTTAACCTACATAGTCCACATGCCCGCTAGGTAACCTAGATAGTCCAAGTGTCCGCTAGGGATCCTTCATAATCCAAGTGCCTGCTAGGTAACCTAGATAGTCCAAGTGTCCGCTAGTTAACCTAGATAGTCAAAGTGTCCGCTAGTTAACCTAAGTAGTACAAATGTCCGATAGGGATCCTACATAGTCCAAGTGCCCGCTAGTTAACCTACATATTCCAAGTCCCCGCTAGGTAACCTAGACAGTCCAAGTGACCATTAGGTTACCTACATAGTCCAAGTGCCCGTTCGTTAACCTACATAATCCAAGTGCCCGCTAGGGAACCTACATAGTCCAAGTGCCCGCCAGGCAACCTACATAGTCCAAGTGCCTGTTAGTTAACCTAGATAGTCCAAGTGCCCACTAGGGGACGTACATAGTCCAAGTGCCCGCTAGGTAACCTACATAGTCCAAGTTCCCGATGGTAACCTAAATAGTCCAAATGCTCGCTAGGGAAACTACATAGTCCAAGTGCCTGCTAGTTAACCTACATAGTCCAAATGCACGCTAGTTAAAACTACATAGACCAAGTGCCGCTAGGTAACCTACATAGTGCAAGTGTTCCGTAGTTAACCTACATAGTCCAAGTGCCCGGTAGTTAACATAGATAGTCCAAGTGCCCACTAGTTAAAATAGATAGTCCAAGTGCCCTCTAGGGAACGTACATAGTCCAAGTGCCCGCTAGGTAACCTAGACCGTGCATGTGCCCGGTAGTTAACCTACATAGTCCAAGTGCCCGCTAGGTAACCTAGATAGTCCAAGGGCCCGCTAGTTAACCTACAGAGTCCAAGTGCCTGATAGTTAACTTACATAGTCCAAGTGCCCGCTCTGGAACCTACATTGTCCAAGTGCCTGCTAGGGAACCTACACAGTTCAAGTGTCCATAGGGAACATACAGAGTCCAAGTGCCCGCTAGGGAATCTACATAGTCCAAGGGCCCGCTAGTTAACGTAGATAGTCCAAGTGCCGCAAGATAATCTACATAGTCCAAGGGCCCGCTAGTTAACCTACATAATCCAAGTATGAGCTACTTAACCTAGATCGTCCAAGTGCGCGCTAGTTAACCTACATAGTCCAAGTGCCCGCTAGTTAACCTAGATAGTCCAAGTGCCCGCTAGTTAACCTAGATAGTCCAGGTGCCCGCTAGTTAACCAGGATCATCAAAGTGCCCTCTAGTTAACTTACATAGTCCAAAGGCCTGCTAGTTAACCTACATAGAGCAAGGGCCCACTAGTTAACCTTGATAGTCCAAGTGCCCGCTAGTTAACCTACATAGTCCAAGTTCCCGCTAGGTAACCTAGACAGTCCAAGTGACCATTAGGTTAGCTACATAGTCCAAGTGCCCGTTCGTTAACCTACATAGTCCAAGTGCCCGCTAGGTAACGTAGATAGCCCAAGTGCCCGCTAGGGAACGTACATAGTCCATGTGCCCGCTAGGTAACCTAGATAGTCCAAGTGCCCGCTAGTTAACCTACATAGTCCAAGTGCCTCCTAGGTAAACTACATAGTCCAAGCACCCACTAGGTAACCTAGAGAGTCCAATTGCCCCCTAGTTAACCTAGACAGTCCAAGTACCCGATAGGGAACCTACATAGTCCAAGTGCTCGCTAGGGAAACTACATAGTCCAAGTGCTCACTAGGCAACCTACATAGTCCAAGTGCCCGTTAGTTAACCTAGATAGTCAAATTGCCTGCTAGGTAACCTAAATAGTCCAAGTGCCCACTAGGGGACGTACATAGTCCAAGGGCCTGCTAGTTGACCTACATAGTCCAAGGTCCGTTAGTTAACCTAGATAGTCCAAGTGTCCGCTAGTTAACCTAGAGAGTCAAAGTGCCCGCTAGTTAACCTAAGTAGTACAAATGTCAGATAGGGATCCTACATAGTCCAAGTGCCCGCTAGTTAACCAAATAGTCCAAGTCCCCGCTAGGTAACCTAGACAGTCCAAGTGACCATTAGGTTACCTACATAGTCCAAGTGCCCGTTCGTTAACCTACATAGTCCAAGTGCCCGCTAGGTAACGTAGATAGCCCAAGTGCCCGCTAGGAAACGTACATAGTCCAAGTGCCCTCTAGTTAACCTAGACAGTCCAAGTACCCGATAGGGAACCTACATAGTCCAACTGCCCGCTGGGAAGCTACATAGTCCAAGTTCTCCTAGGCAACCTACATAGTCCAAGTGCCCGTTAGTTAACCTAGATAGTCAAAGTGCCTGCTAGGTAACCTAAATAGTCCAAATGCCCGCTAGGGAACCTACATAGTCCAAGTGCCCGCTAGGTAACCTAGATAGTCCAATTGCCCGTTAGCTAACCTAGATAGTCGAAGTGTCCGCTAGTTAACCTACATAGTCCAAGAGCCCGTTCGTTAACCTAGATAGTCCAAGTGCCCGCTAGGTAACCTAAGTAGTCCAAATGTCCGATTGGGATCCTACATAGTCCAAGTGCCCACTAGGTAACCTACATAGTCCAAGTGCCCGTTCGTTAAGCTACATAGTCCAAGTGCCCGCTAGTTAACCTAGATAGTCCAATTGCCCGTTAGCTCACCTAAATAGTCGAAGTGTCCACTAGTTAACCTACATAGTCCAAGAGCACGTTCGTTAACCTAGATAGTCCAAGTGCCTGCTAGGGGACGTACATAGTCCAAGTGCCTGCAAGGTAACCTAGATAGTCCAAGTGCGCGCTAGGGTATGTACATAGTCCGAGTGCCGGCTACAAAACCTAGATAGTCCAAGTGCCCTCTAGTTAACCTACATAGTCCAAGGGCCTACTAGTTAACCAACATAGTCCAAGGTCCACTAGTTAACCTAGATAGTCCAAGTGCCCGCTAGTTAACCTAGAGAGTCCAAGTGCCCGCTAGTTAACCTACATAGTCCAGGTGCCCCTTCGTTAACCTAGATAGTTAAAGTGCCCGCTAGGTAACCTAGACAGTCCAAGTGCCCGCTAGGTTACCTACATATTCCAAGTGCCCGTTCGTTAACCTAGATAGTCCAAGTGCCCGCTAGGTTACCTAGACAGTCCAAGTGCCCGCTAGTTAACCTATATAGTCCATGTGCCCGATAGGGAACCTACATAATCCAAGTGCCCGCTAGGGAACCTACATAGTCCAAGTGCCCGCTAGGCAACCTACATAGTCCAAGTGCCCGTTAGTTAACCTAGATAGTCCAAGTGCCCACTAGGGGACTTACATAGTCCAAGTGCCCGCTAGGTAACCTACATAGTCCAAGTTCCCGATGGTAACTTAAATAGTCCAAATGCCCGCTAGGGAAACTACTTAGTCCAAGGGACTGCTAGTTAACCTAGATAGTTCAAGTGCCTGCTAATAAACCTACCTAATCCATGGGCCCACAAGTTAACCTACATAGTCCAAGGGCCCGCTAGTTAACCTACATAGTACAAGGTCCGCTAGTTAAACTATATAGTCCAAGTGCCAGCTAGTTAACCTACATAGTAAAAGGGCCCGCTAGTTGACCTAGATAGTCCAAGTGCCCGCTAGTTAACCTAGATAGTCAAAGTGCCCGCTAGTTAACCTAAGTAGTACAAATGTCCGATAGGGATCCTACATAGTCCAAGTCCCCGCTAGGTAACCTAGACAGTCCAAGTGACCATTAGGTTACCTACATAGTCCAAGTGCCCGTTTGTTAACCTACATAGTCCAAGTGCCCGCTAGGTAAGGTAGATAGCCCAAGTGCCCGCTAGGAAACGTACATAGTCCAAGTGCCCTCTAGGTAACCTAGACAGTCCAATTGCCCGCTAGTTAACCTACACAGTCCAAGTACCCGATAGGGAACCTACATAGTCCAACTGCCCGCTGGAAACCTACATAGTCCAAGTGCTCACTAGGCAACCTACATAGTCCAAGTTCCCGCTAGTTAACCTATATAGTCCAAGTGCCCGCTAGTTAACCTACATAGTACAAGGGCCCGCTAGTTGACCTTGATAGTCCAAGTGCCCGCTAGTAAACTTACATAGTCCATGGGCCTGCTAGTTAACCTACATAGTCCAAGGTCCGCTAGTTAAACTATATAGTCCAAGTGCCTGCTAGTTAACCTACATAGTACAAGGGCCCGCTAGTTGACCTAGATAGTCCAAGTGCCCGCTAGTTAACCTAGATAGTCCAAGTGCCCACTAGGGGATGTACATAGTCCAAGTGCCCGCTAGGTAACCTACATAGTCCAAGTTCCCGATGGTAACCTAAATAGTCCAAATGCCCGCTAGGGAAACTATATAGTCCAAGTGCCTGCTAGTTAACCTAGATAGTCCAAGTGCCTGCTAGTAAACCTACATAATCCATGCGCCCGCTAGTTAACCTACACAGTGCAATGGCCCGCTAGTTAACCTAGATCGTGCAAGTGTCCGCTAGTTAACCTACATAGTCCAAGTGCCCGCTAGGTAACCCAGATAGTCCAAGTGCCCGCTAGGGATCCTTCATAATCCAAGTGCCTGCTAGGTAACCTACATAGTCCAAGTGCCCGATAGGGAACGTACATAATCAAAGTGCCCGATAGGGAACCTACATAATCCAAGTGCCCGCTAGGGAACCTACATAGTCCAAGTGCCCGCTAGGTAACCTAGATAGTCCAATTGCCCGTTAGCTAACCTAGATAGTCGAAGTGTCCGCTAGTTAACCTACATAGTCCAAGAGCCCGTTCGTTAACCTAGATAGTCCAAGTGCCCGCTAGGTAACCTAGGTAGTCCAAATGTCCGATAGGGATCCTACATAGTCCAAGTGCCCGCTAGGTAACCTACATAGCCCAAGTGCCCGTTCGTTAACCTACATAGTCCAAGTGCCCGCTAGTTAACCTAGATAGTCCAATTGCACGTTTGCTAACCTAGATAGTCGAAGTGTCCGCTAGTTAACCTACATAGTCCAAGTGCCCGTTAGTTAACCTAGATAGTCAAAGTCCCTGCTAGGTAACCTACATAGTCCAAGTGCCCGCTAGGGAACCTACATAGTCCAAGTGCCCGCTAGGTAACCTAGATAGTCCAATTACCCGTTAGCTAACCTAGATAGTCGAAGTGTCCGCTAGTTAACCTACATAGTCCAAGTGCCCGATCGTTAACCTAGATAGTCCAAGTGCCCGCTAGGTAACCTAGACAGTCCAAGTGCCTGCTAGGTTACCTACATAGTCCAAGTGCACGTTCGTTAACCTAGAAAGTCCAAGTGCCCTCTCTTAACCTACATAGTCCATGGGCCCGCTAGGTAACCTTGATAGTCCAAGTGCCTTCTAGTTAACCTACATAGTCCAAGTGCCCGCTAGTTAACCTAGATAGTCCAAGTGCCCACTAGGGGATGTACATAGTCCAAGTGCCCGCTAGGTAACCTACATAGTCCAAGTTCCCGATGGTAACCTAAATAGTCCAAATGCCCGCTAGGGAAACTACATAGTCCAAGTGCCTGCTAGTTAACCTAGATAGTCCAAGTGCCTGCTAGTAAACCTACATAATCCATGCGCCCGCTAGTTAACCTACACAGTGCAATGGCCCGCTAGTTAACCTAGATCGTGCAAGTGTCCGCTAGTTAACCTACATAGTCCAAGTGCCCGCTAGGTAACCCAGATAGTCCAAGTACCCGCTAGGGATCCTTCATAATCCAAGTGCCTGCTAGGTAACCTACATAGTCCAAGTGCCCGATAGGGAACGTACATAATCAAAGTGCCCGATAGGGAACCTACATAATCCAAGTGCCCGCTAGGGAACCTACATAGTCCAAGTGCCCGCTAGGTAACCTAGATAGTCCAATTGCCCGTTAGCTAACCTAGATAGTCGAAGTGTCTGCTAGTTAACCTACATAGTCCAAGAGCCCGTTCGTTAACCTAGATAGTCCAAGTGCCCGCTAGGTAACCTAGGTAGTCCAAATGTCCGATAGGGATCCTACATAGTCCAAGTGCCCGCTAGGTAACCTACATAGCCCAAGTGCCCGTTCGTTAACCTACATAGTCCAAGTGCCCGCTAGTTAACCTAGATAGTCCAATTGCACGTTTGCTAACCTAGATAGTCGAAGTGTCCGCTAGTTAACCTACATAGTCCAAGTGCCCGTTAGTTAACCTAGATAGTCAAAGTGCCTGCTAGGTAACCTACATAGTCCAAGTGCCCGCTAGGGAACCTACATAGTCCAAGTGCCCGCTAGGTAACCTAGATAGTCCAATTACCCGTTAGCTAACCTAGATAGTCGAAGTGTCCGCTAGTTAACCTACATAGTCCAAGTGCCCGATCGTTAACCTAGATAGTCCAAGTGCCCGCTAGGTAACCTAGACAGTCCAAGTGCCTGCTAGGTTACCTACATAGTCCAAGTGCACGTTCGTTAACCTAGAAAGTCCAAGTGCCCTCTCTTAACCTACATAGTCCATGGGCCCGCTAGGTAACCTTGATAGTCCAAGTGCCTTCTAGTTAACCTACATAGTCCAAGTGCCCGCTAGGTAACCTAGATAGTCCAAGTGCCCACTAGGGAACCTACATAGTCCAAGTGCCCGCTAGGTAACCTACATATTCCAAGTGCCTGCAAGTTAACCTAGATAGTCCAAGTGCCCACTAGGGGACGTACATAATCCAAGTGCCCGCTAGTTAACCTACATAGTCCAAGGTCCGTTCGTTAACCTAGATAGTCCAAGTGCCTTCTAGGGGACGTACATAGTCCAAGTGCCTGCTAGGTAACCTAGATAGTCCAAGTGCGCGCTAGGGTATGTACATAGTCCGAGTGCCGGCTACAAAACCTCGATAGTCCAAGTGCCCGCTAGTTAACCTACATAGTCCGAGGGCCTACTAGTTAACCAACATAGTCCAAGGTCCACTAGTTAACCTAGATAGTCCAAGTGCCCGCTAGTTAACCTAGAGAGTCCCAGTGCCCGCTAGTTAACCTACATAGTCCAGGTGCCCGTTCGTTAACCTAGATAGTTAAAGTGCCCGCTAGGTAACCTAGACAGTCCAAGTGCCCGCTAGGTTACCTACATATTCCAAGTGCCCGCTAGGTTACCTACATAGTCCAAGTGCCCGCTAGGTTACCTAGACAGTCCAAGTGCCCGCTAGTTATCCTATATAGTCCATGTGCCCGATAGGGAACCTACATAGTCCAAGTGCCCGCTAGGGAACCTACATAGTCCAAGTGCCCGCTAGGCAACCTACATAGTCCAAGTGCCCGTTAGTTAACCTAGATAGTCCAAGTGCCCACTAGGGGACTTACATAGTCCAAGTGCCCGCTAGGTAACCTACATAGTCCAAGTTCCCGATGGTAACCTAAATAGTGCAAATGCCCGCTAGGGAAACTACATAGTCCAAGGGACTGCTAGTTAACCTAGATAGTCAAAGTGCCTGCTAATAAACCTACATAATCCATGGGCCCGCTAGTTAACCTACATAGTCCAAGGGCCCGCTAGTTAACCTACATAGTCCAAGGTCCGCTAGTTAAACTATATATTCCAAGTGCCCGCTAGTTAACCTACATAGTAAAAGGGCCCGCTAGTTGACCTAGATAGTCCAAGTGCCCGCTAGTTAACCTAGATAGTCAAAGTGCCCGCTAGTTAACCTAAGTAGTACAAATGTCCGATAGGGATCCTACATAGTCCAAGTCCCCGCTAGGTAACCTAGACAGTCCAAGTGACCATTAGGTTACCTACATAGTCCAAGTGCCCGTTTGTTAACCTACATAGTCCAAGTGCCCGCTAGGTAACGTAGATAGCCCAAGTGCCCGCTAGGAAACGTACATAGTCCAAGTGCCCTCTAGGTAACCTAGACAGTCCAATTGCCCGCTAGTTAACCTACACAGTCCAAGTACCCGATAGGGAACCTACATAGTCCAACTGCCCGCTGGAAACCTACATAGTCTAAGTGCTCACTAGGCAACCTACATAGTCCAAGGGTCCGCTAGGTAACCTACATAGTCCAAGGTCCGTTAGTTTACCTAGATAGTCCAAGTTCCCGCTAGTTAACCTATATAGTCCAAGTGCCCGCTAGTTAACCTACATAGTACAAGGGCCCGCTAGTTGACCTTGATAGTCCAAGTGCCCGCTAGTTAACTTACATAGTCCATGGGCCTGCTAGTTAACCTACATAGTCCAAGGTCCGCTAGTTAAACTATATAGTCCAAGTGCCTGCTAGTTAACCTACATAATACAAGGGCCCGCTAGTTGACCTAGATAGTGCATGTGCCCGCTAGTTAACCTAGATAGTCCAAGTGCCGACTAGGGGATGTACATAGTCCAAGTGCCCGCTAGGTAACCTTCATAGTCCAAGTTCCCGATGGTAACCTAAATAGTCCAAATGCCCGCTAGGGAAACTACATAGTCCAAGTGCCTGCTAGTTAACCTAGATAGTCCAAGTGCCTGCTAGTAAACCTACATAATCCATGCGCCCGCTAGTTAACCTACACAGTGCAATGGACCGCTAGTTAACCTAGATCGTGCAAGTGTCCGCTAATTAACCTACATAGTCCAAGTGCCCGCTAGGTAACCCAGATAGTCCAAGTGCCCGCTAGGAATCCTTCATAATCCAAGTGCCAGCTAGGTAACCTACATAGTCCAAGTGCCCGATAGGGAACCTACATAATCAAAGTGCCCGATAGGGAACCTACATAATCCAAGTGCCCGCTAGGCAACCTACATAGTCCAAGTGCCCGTTAGTTAACCTAGATAGTCCAATTGCCCACTAGGGGACGTACATAGTCCAAGTGCCCGCTAGGTAACCTACATAGTCCAAGTTCCCGATGGTAACCTAAATAGTCCAAATGCCCGCTAGGGAAACTACATAGTCCAAGTGCCTGCTAGTTAACCTAGATAGTCCAAGTGCCTGCTAGTAAACCTACATAATCCATGGGCCTGCTAGTTAACCTACATAGTGCAATGGCCCGCTAGTTAACCTTGATCGTGCAAGTGTCCGCTAGTTAACCTACATAGTCCACGTGCCTGCTAGGTAACCTAGATAGTCCAAGTGCCTGCTAGGCATCCTTCATAATACACGTGCCCGCTAGTTAACCTAGATAATCCTAGTGCCCGTTAGTTAACCTAGATAGTCCAAGTGCCCACTAGGGGACGTACATAGTCCAAGTGCCCACTAGTTAACCTACATAGTCCAAGGTCCATTAGTTAACCTAGATAGTCCAAGTGCCCGCTAGTTAACCTACATAGTACAAGGGCCCCCTAGTTGACCTAGATAGTCCAAGTGCCCGCTAGTTAACCTAGATAGTCAAAGTGCCCGCTAGTTAACCTAAGTAGTACAAATGTCCGATAGGGATCCTACATAGTCCAAGTGCCCGCTAGTTAACCTACATAGTCCAAGTCCCCGCTAGGTAACCTAGACAGTCCAAGTGAACATTAGGTTACCTACATAGTCCAAGTGCCCGTTTGTTAACCTACATAGTCCAAGTGCCCGCTAGGTAACGTAGATAGCCCAAGTGCCCGCTAGGAAACGTACATAGTCCAAGTGCCCTCTAGTTAACCTAGACAGTCCAAGTACCCGATAGGGAACCTACATAGTCCAACTGCCCGCTGGGAACCTACATAGTCCAAGTTCTCGCTAGGCAACCTACATAGTCCAAGTGCCCGTTAGTTAACCTAGATAGTCAAAGTGCCTGCTAGGTAACCTACATAGTCCAATTGCCCGTTAGCTAACCTAGATAGTCGAAGTGTCCGCTAGTTAACCTACATAGTCCAAGAGCCCGTTCGTTAATCTAGATAGTCCAAGTGCCCGCTAGGTAACCTAAGTAGTCCAAATGTCCGATAAGGATCCTACATAGTCCAAGTGCCCGCTAGGTAACCTACATAGTCCAAGTGCCCGTTTGTTAACCTACATAGTCCAAGTGCCCGCTAGTTAACCTAGATAGTCCAATTGCCCGTTTGCTAACCTAGATAGTCGAAGTGTCCGCTAGTTAACCTACATAGTCCAAGTGCACGTTCGTTAACCTAGATAGTCCAAGTGCCCGCTAGGGGACGTACATAGTCCAAGTGTTCGCTAGGCAACCTACATAGTCCAAGTTCCCGTTAGTTAACCTCAATAGTCAAAGTGCCTGCTAGGTAACCTACATAGTCCAAAAGCCCGCTAGGGAACCTACATAGTCCAAGTGCCCGCTAGGTAACCTAGATAGTCCAATTGCCCGTTAGCTAACCTAGATAGTCGAAGTGTCCGCTAGTTAACCTACATAGTCCAAGTGCCCGATCGTTAACCTAGATAGTCCAAGTGCCCGCTAGGTAACCTAGACAGTCCAAGTGCCTGCTAGGTTACCTACATAGTCCAAGTGCACGTTCGTTAACCTAGATAGTCCAAGTGCCCTCTCTTAACCTACATAGTCCATGGGCCCGCTAGGTAACCTTGATAGTCCAAGTGCCTTCTAGTTAACCTACATAGTCCAAGTGCCCGCTAGGTAACCTAGATAGTCCAAGTGCCCACTAGGTAACCTACATAGTCCAAGTGCCCGTTCGTTAAGCTACATAGTCCAAGTGCCCGCTAGTTAACCTAGATAGTCCAATTGCCCGTTAGCTCACCTAAATAGTCGAAGTGTCCACTAGTTAACCTACATAGTCCAAGAGCACGTTCGTTAACCTAGATAGTCCAAGTGCCTGCTAGGGGACGTACATAGTCCAAGTGCCTGCAAGGTAACCTAGATAGTCCAAGTGCGCGCTAGGGTATGTACATAGTCCGAGTGCCGGCTACAAAACCTAGATAGTCCAAGTGCCTTCTAGTTAACCTACATAGTCCAAGGGCCTACTAGTTAACCAACATAGTCCAAGGTCCACTAGTTAACCTAGATAGTCCAAGTGCCCGCTAGTTAACCTAGAGAGTCCAAGTGCCCGCTAGTTAACCTACATAGTCCAGGTGCCCCTTCGTTAACCTAGATAGTTAAAGTGCCCGCTAGGTAACCTAGACAGTCCAAGTGCCCGCTAGGTTACCTACATATTCCAAGTGCTCGTTCGTTAACCTAGATAGTCCAAGTGCCCGCTAGGTTACCTAGACAGTCCAAGTGCCCGCTAGTTAACCCATATAGTCCATGTGCCCGATAGGGAACCTACATAATCCAAGTGCCCGCTAGGGAACCTACATAGTCCAAGTGCCCGTTAGTTAACCTAGATAGTCCAAGTGCCCACTAGGGGACTTACATAGTCCAAGTGCCCGCTAGGTAACCTACATAGTCCAAGTTCCCGATGGTAACCTAAATAGTGCAAATGCCCGCTAGGGAAACTACATAGTCCAAGGGACTGCTAGTTAACCTAGATAGTCCAAGTGCCTGCTAATAAACCTACATAATCCATGGGCCCGCTAGTTAACCTACATAGTCCAAGGGCCCGCTAGTTAACCTACATAGTCCAAGGTCCGCTAGTTAAACTATATAGTCCAAGTGCCCGCTAGTTAACCTACATAGTAAAAGGGCCCGCTAGTTGACCTAGATAGTCCAAGTGCCCGCTAGTTAACCTAGATAGTCCAAGTGTCCGCTAGTTAACCTAGAGAGTCAAAGTGCCCGCTAGTTAACCTAAGTAGTACAAATGTCCGATAGGGATCCTACATAGTCCAAGTCCCCGCTAGGTAACCTAGACAGTCCAAGTGACCATTAGGTTACCTACATAGTCCAAGTGCCCGTTCGTTAACCTACATAGTCCAAGTGCCCGCTAGGTAACGTAGATAGCCCAAGTGCCCGCTAGGAAACGTACATAGTCCAAGTGCCCTCTAGGTAACCTAGACAGTCCAATTGCCCGCTAGTTAACCTACACAGTCCAAGTACCCGATAGGGAACCTACATAGTCCAACTGCCCGCTGGAAATCTACATAGTCTAAGTGCTCACTAGGCAACCTACATAGTCCAAGTTCCCGCTAGTTAACCTATATAGTCCAAGTGCCCGCTAGTTAACCTACATAGTACAAGGGCCCGCTAGTTGACCTTGATAGTCCAAGTGCCCGCTAGTTAACTTACATAGTCCATGGGCCTGCTAGTTAACCTACATAGTCCAAGGTCCACTAGTTAAACTATATAGTCCAAGTGCCTGCTAGTTAACCTACATAATACAAGGGCCCGCTAGTTGACCTAGATAGTGCATGTGCCCGCTAGTTAACCTAGATAGTCCAAGTGCCGACTAGGGGATGTACATAGTCCAAGTGCCCGCTAGGTAACCTTCATAGTCCAAGTTCCCGATGGTAACCTAAATAGTCCAAATGCCCGCTAGGGAAACTACATAGTCCAAGTGCCTGCTAGTTAACCTAGATAGTCCAAGTGCCTGCTAGTAAACCTACATAATCCATGCGCCCGCTAGTTAACCTACACAGTGCAATGGACCGCTAGTTAACCTAGATCGTGCAAGTGTCCGCTAATTAACCTACATAGTCCAAGTGCCCGCTAGGTAACCCAGATAGTCCAAGTGCCCGCTAGGAATCCTTCATAATCCAAGTGCCAGCTAGGTAACCTACATAGTCCAAGTGCCCGATAGGGAACCTACATAATCAAAGTGGCCGATAGGGAACCTACATAATCCAAGTGCCCGCTAGGCAACCTACATAGTCCAAGTGCCCGTTAGTTAACCTAGATAGTCCAAGTGCCCACTAGGGGACGTACATAGTCCAAGTGCCCGCTAGGTAACCTACATAGTCCAAGTTCCCGATGGTAACCTAAATAGTCCAAATGCCCGCTAGGGAAACTACATAGTCCAAGTGCCTGCTAGTTAACCTAGATAGTCCAAGTGCCTGCTAGTAAACCTACATAATCCATGGGCCCGCTAGTTAACCTACATAGTGCAATGGCCCGCTAGTTAACCTAGATCGTGCAAGTGTCCGCTAGTTAACCTACATAGTCCACGTGCCTCCTAGGTAACCTAGATAGTCCAAGTGCCCGCTAGGCATCCTTCATAATACACGTGCCCGCTAGTTAACCTAGATAATCCTAGTGCCCGTTAGTTAACCTAGATAGTCCAAGTGCCCACTAGGGGACGTACATAGTCCAAGTGCCCACTAGTTAACCTACATAGTCCAAGGTCCATTAGTTAACCTAGATAGTCCAAGTGCCCGCTAGTTAACCTACATAGTACAAGGGCCCCCTAGTTGACCTAGATAGTCCAAGTGCCCGCTAGTTAACCTAGATAGTCAAAGTGCCCGCTAGTTAACCTAATTAGTACGAATGTCCGATAGGGATCCTACATAGTCCAAGTGCCCGCTAGTTAACCTACATAGTCCAAGTCCCCGCTAGGTAACCTAGACAGTCCAAGTGAACATTAGGTTACCTACATAGTCCAAGTGCCCGTTTGTTAACCTACATAGTCCAAGTGCCCGCTAGGTAACGTAGATAGCCCAAGTGCCCGCTAGGAAACGTACATAGTCCAAGTGCCCTCTAGTTAACCTAGACAGTCCAAGTACCCGATAGGGAACCTACATAGTCCAACTGCCCGCTGGGAACCTACATAGTCCAAGTTCTCGCTAGGCAACCTACATAGTCCAAGTGCCCGTTAGTTAACCTAGATAGTCAAAGTGCCAGCTAGGTAACCTACATAGTCCAATTGCCCGTTAGCTAACCTAGATAGTCGAAGTGTCCGCTAGTTAACCTACATAGTCCAAGAGCCCGTTCGTTAATCTAGATAGTCCAAGTGCCCGCTAGGTAACCTAAGTAGTCCAAATGTCCGATAAGGATCCTACATAGTCCAAGTGCCCGCTAGGTAACCTACATAGTCCAAGTGCCCGTTCGTTAACCTACATAGTCCAAGTGCCCGCTAGTTAACCTAGATAGTCCAATTGCCCGTTTGCTAACCTAGATAGTCGAAGTGTTCGCTAGTTAACCTACATAGTCCAAGTGCACGTTCGTTAACCTAGATAGTCCAAGTGCCCGCTAGGGGACGTACATAGTCCATGTGTTCGCTAGGCAACCTACATAGTCCAAGTGCCCGTTAGTTAACCTAGATAGTCAAAGTGCCTGCTAGGTAACCTACATAGTCCAAAAGCCCGCTAGGGAACCTACATAGTCCAAGTGCCCGCTAGGTAACCTAGATAGTCCAATTGCCCGTTAGCTAACCTAGATAGTCGAAGTGTCCGCTAGTTAACCTACATAGTCCAAGTGCCCGATCATTAACCTAGATAGTCCAAGTGCCCGCTAGGTAACCTAGACAGTCCAAGTGCCTGCTAGGTTACCTACATAGTCCAAGTGCACGTTCGTTAACCTAGATAGTCCAAGTGCCCTCTCTTAACCTACATAGTCCATGGGCCCGCTAGGTAACCTTGATAGTCCAAGTGCCTTCTAGTTAACCTACATAGTCCAAGTGCCCGCTAGATAACCTAGATAGTCCAAGTGCCCACTAGGTAACCTACATAGTCCAAGTGCCCGTTCGTTAACCTACATAGTCCAAGTGCCCGCTAGTTAACCTAGATAGTCCAATTGCCCGTTAGCTCACCTAAATAGTCGAAGTGTCCACTAGTTAACCTACATAGTCCAAGAGCACGTTCGTTAACCTAGATAGTCCAAGTGCCTGCTAGGGGACGTACATAGTCCAAGTGCCTGCAAGGTAACCTAGATAGTCCAAGTGCGCGCTAGGGTATGTACATAGTCCGAGTGCCGGCTACAAAACCTAGATAGTCCAAGTGCCCTCTAGTTAACCTACATAGTCCAAGGGCCTACTAGTTAACCAACATAGTCCAAGGTCCACTAGTTAACCTAGATAGTCCAAGTGCCCGCTAGTTAACCTAGAGAGTCCAAGTGCCCGCTAGTTAACCTACATAGTCCAGGTGCCCCTTCGTTAACCTAGATAGTTAAAGTGCCCGCTAGGTAACCTAGACAGTCCAAGTGCCCGCTAGGTTACCTACATATTCCAAGTGCCCGTTCGTTAACCTAGATAGTCCAAGTGCCCGCTAGGTTACCTAGACAGTCCAAGTGCCCGCTAGTTAACCTATATAGTCCATGTGCCCGATAGGGAACCTACATAATCCAAGTGCCCGCTAGGGAACCTACATAGTCCAAGTGCCCGTTAGTTAACCTAGATAGTCCAAGTGCCCACTAGGGGACTTACATAGTCCAAGTGCCTGCTAGGTAACCTACATAGTCCAAGTTCCCGATGGTAACCTAAATAGTCCAAATGCCCGCTAGGGAAACTACATAGTCCAAGGGACTGCTAGTTAACCTAGATAGTTCAAGTGCCTGCTAATAAACCTACCTAATCCATGGGCCCACTAGTTAACCTACATAGTCCAAGGGCCCGCTAGTTAACCTACATAGTACAAGGTCCGCTAGTTAAACTATATAGTCCAAGTGCCAGCTAGTTAACCTACATAGTAAAAGGGCCCGCTAGTTGACCTAGATAGTCCAAGTGCCCGCTAGTTAACCTAGATAGTCAAAGTGCCCGCTAGTTAACCTAAGTAGTACAAATATCCGATAGGGATCCTACATAGTCCAAGTCCCCGCTAGGTAACCTAGACAGTCCAAGTGACCATTAGGTTACCTACATAGTCCAAGTGCCCGTTTGTTAACCTACATAGTCCAAGTGCCCGCTAGGTAACGTAGATAGCCCAAGTGCCCGCTAGGAAACGTACATAGTCCAAGTCCCCTCTAGGTAACCTAGACAGTCCAATTGCCCGCTAGTTAACCTACACAGTCCAAGTACCCGATAGGGAACCTACATAGTCCAACTGCCCGCTGGAAACCTACATAGTCCAAGTGCTCACTAGGCAACCTACATAGTCCAAGGGCCCGCTAGGTAACCTACATAGTCCAAGGTCCGTTAGTTTACCTAGATAGTCCAAGTTCCCGCTAGTTAACCTATATAGTCCAAGTGCCCGCTAGTTAACCTACATAGTACAAGGGCCCGCTAGTTGACCTTGATAGTCCAAGTGCCCGCTAGTTAACTTGCATTGTCCATGGGCCTGCTAGTTAACCTACATAGTCCAAGGTCCGCTAGTTAAACTATATAGTCCAAGTGCCTGCTAGTTAACCTACATAGTACAAGGGCCCGCTAGTTGACCTAGATAGTGCATGTGCCCGCTAGTTAACCTAGATAGTCCAAGTGCCCACTAGGGGATGTACATAGTCCAAGTGCCCGCTAGGTAACCTACATAGTCCAAGTTCCCGATGGTAACCTAAATAGTCCAAATGCCCGCTAGGGAAACTACATAGTCCAAGTGCCTGCTAGTTAACCTAGATAGTCCAAGTGCCTGCTAGTAAACCTACATAATCCATGCGCCCGCTAGTTAACCTACACAGTGCAATGGCCCGCTAGTTAACCTAGATCGTGCAAGTGTCCGCTAGTTAACCTACATATTCCAAGTGCCCGCTAGGTAACCCAGATAGTCCAAGTGCCCGCTAGGGATCCTTCATAATCCAAGTGCCTTCTAGGTAACCTACATAGTCCAAGTGCCCGATAGGGAACGTACATAATCAAAGTGCCCGATAGGGAACCTACATAATCCAAGTGCCCGCTAGTTAACCTAGATAGTCAAAGTGCCCGCTAGTTAACCTAAGTAGTACAAATGTCCGATAGGGATCCTACATAGTCCAAGTCCCCGCTAGGTAACCTAGACAGTCCAAGTGACCATTAGGTTACCTACATAGTCCAAGTGCCCGTTTGTTAACCTACATAGTCCAAGTGCCCGCTAGGTAACGTAGATAGCCCAAGTGCCCGCTAGGAAACGTACATAGTCCAAGTCCCCTCTAGGTAACCTAGACAGTCCAATTGCCCGCTAGTTAACCTACACAGTCCAAGTACCCGATAGGGAACCTACATAGTCCAACTGCCCGCTGGAAACCTACATAGTCCAAGTGCTCACTAGGCAACCTACATAGTCCAAGGGCCCGCTAGGTAACCTACATAGTCCAAGGTCCGTTAGTTTACCTAGATAGTCCAAGTTCCCGCTAGTTAACCTATATAGTCCAAGTGCCCGCTAGTTAACCTACATAGTACAAGGGCCCGCTAGTTGACCTTGATAGTCCAAGTGCCCGCTAGTTAACTTGCATTGTCCATGGGCCTGCTAGTTAACCTACATAGTCCAAGGTCCGCTAGTTAAACTATATAGTCCAAGTGCCTGCTAGTTAACCTACATAGTACAAGGGCCCGCTAGTTGACCTAGATAGTGCATGTGCCCGCTAGTTAACCTAGATAGTCCAAGTGCCCACTAGGGGATGTACATAGTCCAAGTGCCCGCTAGGTAACCTACATAGTCCAAGTTCCCGATGGTAACCTAAATAGTCCAAATGCCCGCTAGGGAAACTACATAGTCCAAGTGCCTGCTAGTTAACCTAGATAGTCCAAGTGCCTGCTAGTAAACCTACATAATCCATGCGCCCGCTAGTTAACCTACACAGTGCAATGGCCCGCTAGTTAACCTAGATCGTGCAAGTGTCCGCTAGTTAACCTACATATTCCAAGTGCCCGCTAGGTAACCCAGATAGTCCAAGTGCCCGCTAGGGATCCTTCATAATCCAAGTGCCTTCTAGGTAACCTACATAGTCCAAGTGCCCGATAGGGAACGTACATAATCAAAGTGCCCGATAGGGAACCTACATAATCCAAGTGCCCGCTAGGGACCCTACATAGTCCAAGTGCCCGCTAGGTAACCTAGATAGTCCAATTGCCCGTTAGCTAACCTAGATAGTCGAAGTGTCCGCTAGTTAACCTACATAGTCAAAGAGCCCGTTCGTTAACCTAGATAGTCCAAGTGCCCGCTAGGTAACCTAAGTAGTCAAAATGTCCGATAGGGATCCTACATAGTCCATGTGCCCGCTAGGTAACCTACATAGTCCAAGTGCCCGTTCGTTAACCTACATAGTCCAAGTGCCCGCTAGTTAACCTAGATAGTCCAATTGCACGTTTGCTAACCTAGATAGTCGAAGTGTCCGCTAGTTAACCTACATAGTCCAAGTGCCCGTTAGTTAACCTAGATAGTCAAAGTGCCTGCTAGGTAACCTACATAGTCCGAGTGCCCGCTAGGGAAGCTACATAGTCCAAGTGCCCGCTAGGTAACCTAGATAGTCCAATTGCCCGTTAGCTAACCTAGATAGTCGAAGTGTCCGTTAGTTAACCTACATAGTCCAAGTGCCCTATCGTTAACCTAGATAGTCCAAGTGCCCGCTAGGTAACCTAGACAGTCCAAGTGCCTGCTAGGTTACCTACATAGTCCAAGTGCACGTTCGTTAACCTAGGTAGTCCAAGTGCCCTCTCTTAACCTACATAGTCCATGGGCCCGCTAGGTAACCTTGATAGTCCAAGTGCCTTCTAGTTAACCAACATAGTCCAAGTGCCCGCTAGGTAACCTAGATAGTCCAAGTGCCCACTAGGGAACCTACATAGTCCAAGTGCCCGCTAGGTAACCTACATATTCCAAGTGCCCGCAAGTTAACCTAGATAGTCCAAGTGCCCACTAGGGGACGTACATAATCCAAGAGCCCGCTAGTTAACCTACATAGTCCAAGGTCCGTTCGTTAACCTAGATAGTCCAAGTGCCTTCTAGGGGACGTACATAGTCCAAGTGCCTGCTAGGTAACCTAGATAGTCCACGTGCGCGCTAGGGTATGTACATAGTCCGAGTGCCGGCTACAAAACCTCGATAGTCCAAGTGCCCGCTAGTTAACCAACATAGTCCAAGGGCCTACTAGTTAACCAACATAGTCCAAGGTCCACTAGTTAACCTAGAGAGTCCAAGTGCCCGCTAGTTAACCTAGAGAGTCCAAGTGCCCGCTAGTTAACCTACATAGTCCAGGTGCCCGTTCGTTAACCTAGATAGTTAAAGTGCCCGCTAGGTAACCTAGACAGTCCAAGTGCCCGCTAGGTTACCTACATATTCCAAGTGCCCGCTAGGTTACCTACATATTCCAAGTGCCCGTTCGTTAACCTAGATAGTCCAAGTGCCCGCTAGGTTACCTAGACAGTCCAAGTGCCCGCTAGTTATCCTATATAGTCCATGTGCCCGATAGGGAACCTACATAATCCAAGTGCCCTCTAGGGAACCTACATAGTCCAAGTGCCCGCTAGGCAACCTACATAGTCCAAGTGCCCGTTAGTTAACCTAGATAGTCCAAGTGCCCACTAGGGGACTTACATAGTCCAAGTGCCCGCTAGGTAACCTACATAGTCCAAGATCCCGATGGTAACCTAAATAGTCCAAATGCCCACTAGGGAAACTACATAGTCCAAGGGACTGCTAGTTAACCTAGATAGTCCAAGTGCCTGCTAATAAACCTACATAATCCATGGGCCCGCTAGTTAACCTACATAGTCCAAGGGCCCGCTAGTTAACCTACATAGTCCAAGGTCCGCTAGTTAAACTATATAGTCCAAATGCCCGCTAGTTAACATACATAGTAAAAGGGCCCGCTAGTTGACCTAGATAGTCCAAGTGCCCGCTAGTTAACCTAGATAGTCAAAGTGCCCGCTAGTTAACCTAAGTAGTACAAATGTCCGAAAGGGATCCTACATAGTCCAAGTCCCCGCTAGGTAACCTAGACAGTCCAAGTGACCATTAGGTTACCTACATAGTCCAAGTGCCCGTTCGTTAACCTACATAGTCCAAGTGCCCGCTAGGTAACGTAGATAGCCCAAGTGCCCGCTAGGAAACGTACATAGTCCAAGTGCCCTCTAGGTAACCTAGACAGTCCAATTGCCCGCTAGTTAACCTACACAGTCCAAGTACCCGATAGGGAACCTACATAGTCCAACTGCCCGCTGGAAACCTACATAGTCCAAGTGCTCACTAGGCAACCTACATAGTCCAAGGGCCCGCTAGGTAACCTACATAGTCCAAGGTCCGTTAGTTTACCTAGATAGTCCAAGTTCCCGCTAGTTAACCTATATAGTCCAAGTGCACGCTAGTTAACCTACATAGTACAAGGGCCCGCTAGTTGACCTTGATAGTCCAAGTGCCCGCTAGTTAACTTACATAGTCCATGGGCCTGCTAGTTAACCTACATAGTCCAAGGTCCGCTAGTTAAACTATATAGTCCAAGTGCCTGCTAGTTAACCTACATAGTACAAGGGCCCGCTAGTTGACCTAGATAGTGCAAGTGCCCGCTAGTTAACCTAGATAGTCCAAGTGCCGACTAGGGGATGTACATAGTCCAAGTGCCCGCTAGGTAACCTACATAGTCCAAGTTCCCGATGGTAACCTAAATAGTCCAAATGCCCGCTAGGGAAACTACATAGTCCAAGTGCCTGCTAGTTAACCTAGATAGTCCAAGTGCCTGCTAGTAAACCTACATAATCCATGCGCCCGCTAGTTAACCTACACAGTGCAATGGACCGCTAGTTAACCTAGATCGTGCAACTGTCCGCTAGTTAACCTAAATAGTCCAAGTGCCCGCTAGGTAACCCAGATAGTCCAAGTGCCCGCTAGGAATCCTTCATAATCCAAGTGCCAGCTAGGTAACCTACATAGTCCAAGTGCCCGATAGGGAACCTACATAATCAAAGTGGCCGATAGGGAACCTACATAATCCAAGTGCCCGCTAGGCAACCTACATAGTCCAAGTGCCCGTTAGTTAACCTAGATAGTCCAAGTGCCCACTAGGGGACGTACATAGTCCAAGTGCCCGCTAGGTAACCTACATAGTCCAAGTTCCCGATGGTAACCTAAATAGTCCAAATGCCCGCTAGGGAAACTACATAGTCCAAGTGCCTGCTAGTTAACCTAGATAGTCCAAGTGCCTGCTAGTAAACCTACATAATCCATGGGCCCGCTAGTTAACCTACATAGTGCAATGGCCCGCTAGTTAACCTAGATCGTGCAAGTGTCCGCTAGTTAACCTACATAGTCCACGTGCCTGCTAGATAACCTAGATAGTCCAAGTGCCCGCTAGGCATCCTTCATAATACACGTGCCCGCTAGTTAACCTAGATAATCCTAGTGCCCTTAGTTAACCTAGATAGTCCAAGTGCCCACTAGGGGACGTACATAGTCCAAGTGCCCGCTAGTTAACCTACATAGTCCAAGGTCCGTTAGTTAACCTAGATAGTCCAAGTGCCCGCTAGTTAACCTACATAGTACAAGGGCCCCCTAGTTGACCTAGATAGTCCAAGTGCCCGCTAGTTAACCTAGATAGTCAAAGTGCCCGCTAGTTAACCTAAGTAGTACAAATGGCCGATAGGGATCCTACATAGTCCAAGTGCCCGCTAGTTAACCTACATAGTCCAAGTCCCCGCTAGGTAACCAAGACAGTCCAACTGAACATTAGGTTACCTACATAGTCCAAGTGCCCGTTTGTTAACCTACATAGTCCAAGTGCCCGCTAGGTAACGTAGATAGCCCAAGTGCCCGCTAGGAAACGTACATAGTCCAAGTGCCCTCTAGTTAACATAGACAGTCCAAGTACCCGATAGGGAACCTACATAGTCCAACTGCCCGCTGGGAACCTACATAGTCCAAGTTCTCGCTAGGCAACCTACATAGTCCAAGTGCCCGTTAGTTAACCTAGATAGTCAAAGTGCCTGCTAGGTAACCTACATAGTCCAATTGCCCGTTAGCTAACCTAGATAGTCGAAGTGCCTGCTAGGTAACCTAAATAGTCCAAGTGCCCGCTAGGGAACCTACATAGTCCAAGTGCCCTCTAGGTAACCTAGATAGTCCAATTGCCCGTTAGCTAACCTAGATAGTCGAAGTGTCCGCTAGTTAACCTACATAGTCCAAGAGCCCGTTCGTTAACCTAGATTGTCCAAGTGCCCGCTAGGTAACCTAAGTAGTCCAAATGTCCGATAGGGATCCTACATAGTCCAAGTGCCCGCTAGGTAACCTACATAGTCCAAGTGCCCGTTCGTTAACCTACATAGTCCAAGGGCCCGCTAGTTAACCTAGATAGTCCAATTGCCCGTTTGCTAACCTAGATAGTCGAAGTGTCCGCTAGTTAACCTACATAGTCCAAGTGCACGTTCGTTAACCTAGATAGTCCAAGTGCCCGCTAGGGGACGTACATAGTCCAAGTGTTCGCTCGGCAACCTACATAGTCCAAGTGCCCGTTAGATAACCTAGATAGTCAAAGTGCCTGCTAGGTAACCTACATAGTCCAAGTGCCCGCTAGGGAACCTACATAGTCCAAGTGCCCGCTAGGTAACGTAGATAGTCCAATTGCCCGTTAGATAACCTAGATAGTCGAAGTGTCCGCTAGTTAACCTACATAGTCCAAGTGCCCGTTCGTTAACCTAGATAGTCCAAGTGCCCGCTAGGTAACCTAGACAGTCCAAGTGCCTGCTAGTTTACCTACATAGTCCAAGTGCACGTTCGTTAAACTAGATAGTCCAAGTGCCCTCTCTTAACCTACATAGTCCAAGGGCCCGCTAGGTAACCTTGATAGTCCAAGTGCCTTCTAGTTAACCTACATAGTCAAAGTGCCCGCTAGGTAACCTAGATAGTCGAAGTGTCCGCTAGTTAACCTACATAGTCCAAGTGCCCGATCGTTAACCTAGATAGTCCAAGTGCCCGCTAGGTAACCTAGACAGTCCAAGTGCCTGCTAGGTTACCTACATAGTCCAAGTTCACGTTCGTTAACCTAGATAGTCCAAGTGCCCTCTGTTAACCTACATAGTCCATGGGCCCGCCAGGTAACCTTGATAGTCCAAGTGCCTTCTAGTTAACCTACATAGTCCAAGTGCCCGCTAGGTAACCTAGATAGTCCAAGTGCCCACTAGGGAACCTACATAGTCCAAGTGCCCGCTAGGTAACCTACATATTCCAAGTGCCCGCAAGTTAACCTAGATAGTCCAAGTGCCCACTAGGGGACGTACATAATCCAAGTGCCCGCTAGTTAACCTACATAGTCCACGGTCCGTTAGTTAACCTAGATAGTCCAAGTGCCCGCTAGTTAACCTACATAGTACAAGGGCCCGCTAGTTGACCTAGATAGTCCAAGTGCCCGCTAGTTAACCTAGATAGTCAAAGTGCCCGCTAGTTAACCTAAGTAGTACAAATGTCCGATAGGGATCCTACATAGTCCAAGTGCCCGCTAGTTAACCTACATAGTCCAAGTCCCCGCTAGGTAACCTAGACAGTCCAAGTGACCATTAGGTTACCTACATAGTCCAAGTGCCCGTTTGTTAACCTACATAGTCCAAGTGCCCGCTAGGTAACGTAGATAGCCCAAGTGCCCGCTAGGAAACGTACATAGTCCAAGTGCCCTCTAGTTAACCTAGACAGTGCAAGTACCCGATAGGGAACCTACATAGTCCAACTGCCCGCTGGGAACCTACATAGTCCAAGTTCTCGCTAGGCAACCTACATAGTCCAAGTGCCCGTTAGTTAACCTAGATAGTCAAAGTGCCTGCTACGTAACCTAAATAGTCCAAGTGCCCGCTAGGGAACCTACATAGTCCAAGTGCCCTCTAGGTAACCTAGATAGTCCAATTGCCCGTTAGCTAACCTAGATAGTCGAAGTGTCCGCTAGTTAACCTACATAGTCCAAGAGCCCGTTCGTTAACCTAGATAGTCCAAGTGCCCGCTAGGTAACCTAAGTAGTCCAAATGTCCGATAGGGATCCTACATAGTCCAAGTGCCCGCTAGGTAACCTACATAGTCCAAGTGCCCGTTCGTTAACCTACATAGTCCAAGTGCCCGCTAGTTAACCTAGATAGTCCAATTGCCCGTTTGCTAACCTAGATAGTCGAAGTGTCCGCTAGTTAACCTACATAGTCCAAGTGCACATTCGTTAACCTAGATAGTCCAAGTGCCCGCTAGGGGACGTACATAGTCCAAGTGTTCGCTCGGCAACCTACATAGTCCAAGTGCCCGTTAGTTAACCTAGATAGTCAAAGTGCCTGCTAGGTAACCTACATAGTCCAAGTGCCCGCTAGGGAACCTACATAGTCCAAGTGCCCTCTAGGTAACGTAGATAGTCCAATTGCCCGTTAGATAACCTAGATAGTCGAAGTGTCCGCTAGTTAACTTACATAGTCCAAGTGCCCGATCGTTAACCTAGATAGTCCAAGTGCCCGCTAGGTAACCTAGACAGTCCAAGTGCCTGCTAGGTTACCTACATAGTCCAAGTGCACGTTCGTTAACCTAGATAGTCCAAGTGCCCTCTCTTAACCTACATAGTCCATGGGCCCGCTAGGTAACCTTGATAGTCCAAGTGCCTTCTAGTTAACCTACATAGTCCAAGTGCCCGCTAGGTAACCTAGATAGTCCAAGTGCCCACTAGGGGACTTACATAGCCCAAGTGCCCGCTAGGTAACCTACATAGTCCAAGGTCCGTTAGTTAACCTAGATAGTCAAAGTGCCCGCTAGTTAACCTAAGTAGTACAAATGTCCGATAGGTATCCTACATAGTCCAAGTGCCCGCTAGTTAACCTACATAGTCCAAGTCCCCGCTAGGTAACCTAGACAGTCCAAGTGACCATTAGGTTACCTACATAGTCCAAGTGCCCGTTTGTTAACCTACATAGTCCAAATGCCCGCTAGGTAACGTAGATAGCCCAAGTGCCCGTTAGGAAACGTACATAGTCCAAGTGCCCTCTTGTTAACCTAGACAGTACAAGTACCCCATAGGGAACCTACATAGTCCAACTGCCCGCTGGGAACCTACATAGTCCAAGTTCTCGCTAGGCAACCTACTTAGTCCAAGTGCCCGTTAGTTAACCTAGATAGTCAAAGTGCCTGCTAGGTAACCTACATAGTCCAAGTGGCCGCTAGGGAACCTACATAGTCCAAGTGCCCGCTAGGTAACCTAGATAGTCCAATTGCCCGTTAGATAACCTAGATAGTCGAAGTGTCCGCTAGTTAACCTACATAGTCCAAGTGCCCGTTCGTTAACCTAGATAGTCCAAGTGCCCGCTAGGTAACCAAGACAGTCCAAGTGCCTGCTAGGTTACCTACATAGTCCAAGTGCACGTTCGTTAACCTAGATAGTCCAAGTGCCCTCTCTTAACCTACATAGTCCTAGGGCCCGCTAGGTAACCTTGATAGTCCAAGTGCCTTCTAGTTAACCTACATAGTCCAAGTGCCCACTAGGTAACCTAGATAGTCCAAGTGCCCGCTAGGGAACCTACATAGTCCAAGTGCCCGCTTTGTAACCTACATATTCCAAGTACCCGCTAGTTAACCTAGATAGTCCAAGTGCCCACTAGGGTACGTATATAGTCCAATGGCCCGCTAGGTAACCTAGATAGTCCAAGTGCGCGCTAGGGTATGTACATAGTCCGAGTGTCGGCTAGGAAACCTAGATAGTCCAAGTGCCCGCTAGTTAAACTACATAGTCCAAGGGCCCGCTAGTTAACCTATATAGTCCAAGGTCCGCTAGTTAACCTAGATAGTCCAAGTGCCCGCTAGTTAACCTAGATATTCCAAGTGCCCGCTAGTTAACCTAAGTAGTCCAAATGTCCCATAGGGATCCTACATAGTCCAAGTGCCCGCTAGGTAAACTACATAGTCCAAGTGCCCCTTCGTTAACTTAGATAGTCAAAGTGCCCGCTAGGTAACCTAGACAGTCCAAGTGCCCGCTAGGTTACCTACATAGTTCAAGTGCCCGTTCGTTAACCAAGATAGTCCAAGTGCCCTCTAGGTTACCTAGACAGTCCAAGTGCCCGCTAGTTAACCTACATAGTCCAAGTGCCCGATAGGGAACCTACATAATCCAAGTGCCCAATAGGCAACCTACATAATCCAAGTGCCCGCTAGGGAACCTACATAGTCCAAGTGCACGCTAGGCAACCTACATAGTACAAGTGCCCACTAGGGGACGTACATAGGCCAAGTGCCCGCTAGGTAACCTACATAGTCCAAGTTTCTGATGGTAACCTAAATAGTCCACATGCCCGCTAGGGAAACTACATAGTCCAAGTGCCTGCTAGTTAACCTAGATAGTCCAATTGCCTGCTAGTAAACCTACATAATCCATGGGCGCGCTAGTTAACCTAAATAGTGCAATGGCCCGCTAGTTAACCTAGATCGTGCAAGTGTCCGCTAGTGAACCTACATAGTCCTCGTGCCTGCTAGGTAACCTAGATAGTCCAAGTGCCCGCTAGGCATCCTTCATAATCCAAGTGCCTGCTAGGTAACCTAGATAGTCCAAGTGCCCGCTAGTTAACCTATATAGTCCTTGTGCCCGTTAGTTAACCTAGATAGTCCAAGTGCCAACTAGGGGACGTACATAGTCCAAGGGCCCGCTAGTTTACCTACATAGTACATGGGCCCGCTAGTTGACCTAGATAGTCCAAGTGCCCGCTAGTTAACCTAGAGGGTCAAAGTGCCCGCTAGTCAACCTAAGTAATACAAAAGTCTGATAGGGATCCTATATAGTCCAAGTGCCCGCTAGTTAACCTACATAGTCCAAGTCCCCGCTAGGTAACCTAGACAGTCCAAGTGACCATTAGGTTACCTACATAGTCCAAGTGCCCGGTCTTTAACCTACAAAGTCCAAGTGCCCGCTAGGTAACCTAGATAGCCCAAGTGCCCGATAGGAAACGTACATAGTCCAAGTGCCCTCTAGGTAACCTAGATAGTCCAAGTGCCCGCTAGTTTACCTACATAGTTCAAGTGCCTGCTAGGTAAACTACATAGTCCAAGTGCCCACTAGGTAACCTAGACAGTCCAATTGCCCGCTAGTTAACCTAGACAGTCCAAGTACCCGATAGGGAACCTAGATAGTCCAAGTGCCCGCTGGGAACCTACATAGTCCAAGTGCTCGCTAGGTAAACTACATATTCCAAGTGCCCACTAGGTAACCTAGACAGTCCAATTGCCCGCTAGTTAACCTGGACAGTCCAAGTACCCGATAGGGAACCTACATATTCCAACTGCCCACTGGGAACCTACATAGTCCAAGTGCCCGCTAGGTAACCTAGATAGTCCAATTGCCCGTTAGCTCACCTAGATAGTTGAAGTGTCCGCTAGTTAACCTACATAGTCCAAGAGCCCGTTCGTTAACCTAGATAGTCCAAGTGCCCGCTAGGTAACCTAAGAAGTCCAAATGTCCGATAGGGATCCCACATGGTCCAAGTACCCGCTAGGTAACCTACATAGTCCAAGTGCCCGTTCATTAACCTAGATAGGCCAAGTGCCCACTAGGTAACCTAGAGAGTCCAAGTGCCCGCTAGGTTACCTACATAGTCCAAGTGCACGTTCGTTAACCTAGATAGTCCAAGTGCCTTCTAGTTAACCTACATAGTCCAAGTGCCCGCTAGGTAACCTACATAGTAACCAAGTGCCCACTAGGTAACCTAAATAATCCAAATGCCCGCTAGTGAAACTACATAGTCCAAGTGCTCGCTAGTTAACCTAGATAGTCCAAGTGCCCGCTAGTAAACCTAGATAGTCCAAGGGCCCGCTAGTTAATCTTGATAGTCCAAGTGCCCGCTAGTTAACCTAGGTAGTCCAAGTGCCCGCTAGTTAACCTAGATAGTCCAAGAGCCCGGTAGTTAATCTAGATAGTCCAAGTGCCCGCTAGTTAACCTAGATAGTCCAAGTGCCCGCTAGTTAACCTAGATCGTCCAAGTGCCCGCTAGTTAACCTAGATAGTCCAAGTGCCCGCTAGGGGACGTACATAGTCCAAGTGCCCGCTAGGTAACCTACATAGTACACGTGCCCGTTAGTTAACCTAGATAGTCCAAGTGCCCACTAGGGGACGTACATAGTCCTAGTGCCCGCTAGGTAACCTAGACAGTCCAAGTGTGCGCTAGGGTATGTACATAGTCCGAGTGCCCACTAGGAAACCTAGATAATCCAAGTGCCCGCTAGTTAACCTACATAGTCCAAGGGCCCGCTAGTTAACCTACATAGTCCAAGTGCCCGCTAGTTAACCTAGATAGTCCAAGTGCCCGCTAGTTAACCTAAGTAGTCCAAATGTTCGATAGGGATCCTACATAGTCCAAGTGCCCGTTCGTTTACCTAGATAGTCAAAGTGCCCGCTAGGTAACCTAGACAGTCCAAGTGCCCGCTAGGTTACCTACATAGTCCAAGTGCCCGTTCGTTAACCTAGATAGTCCAAGTGCGCGCTAAGTTACCTAGACAGTCCATGTGCCCGCTAGTTAACCTACATAGTCCAAAAGCCCGATAGGGAACCTACTTAATCCAAGTGCCCGATAGGGAACATACATAATCCAAGTACCCGCTAGGGAACTTACATAGTCCAAGTGCCCGCTAGGCAACCTACATAGTCCAAGTGCCCGTTAGTTAACCTAGATAGTCCAAGTGCCCACTAGGGGACGTACATAGTCCAAGTGCCCACTAGGTAACCTACATAGTCCATGTTCCCGATGGTAACCTAAATAGTCCAAATGCCCGCTAGGGAAACTACATAGTCCAAGTGCCTGCTAGTTAACCTAGATAGTCCAAGTGCCTGCTAGTAAACCTAAATAATCCATGGGCCCGCTAGTTAACCTACATAGTGCAATGGCCTGCTAGTTAACCTAGATCGTGCAAGTGTCCGCTAGTTAACCTACATAGTCCACGTGCCTGCTAGGTAACCTAAATAGTCAAAGTGCCCGCTAGGCATCCTTCATAATACACGTGCCCGCTAGTTAACCTAGATAATCCTAGTGCCCGTTAGTTAACCTAGACAGTCCAATTGCCCGCTAGTTAACCTGGACAGTCCAAGTACCCGATAGGGAACCTACATATTCCAACTGCCCACTGGGAACCTACATAGTCCAAGTGCCCGCTAGGTAACCTAGATAGTCCAATTGCCCGTTAGCTAACCTAGATAGTTGAAGTGTCCGCTAGTTAACCTACATAGTCCAAGAGCCCGTTCGTTAACCTAGATAGTCCAAGTGCCCGCTAGGTAACCTAAGAAGTCCAAATGTCCGATAGGGATCCCACATAGTCCAAGTACCCGCTAGGTAACCTACATAGTCCAAGTGCCCGTTCATTAACCTAGATAGGCCAAGTGCCCACTAGGTAACCTAGACAGTCCAAGTGCCCGCTAGGTTACCTACATAGTCCAAGTGCACGTTCGTTAACCTAGATAGTCCAAGTGCCTTCTAGTTAACCTACATAGTCCAAGTGCCCGCTAGGTAACCTACATAGTAACCAAGTGCCCACTAGGTAACCTAAATAATCCAAATGCCCGCTAGTGAAACTACATAGTCCAAGTGCTCGCTAGTTAACCTAGATAGTCCAAGTGCCCGCTAGTAAACCTAGATAGTCCAAGGGCCCGCTAGTTAATCTTGATAGTCCAAGTGCCCGCTAGTTAACCTAGGTAGTCCAAGTGCCCGCTAGTTAACCTAGATAGTCCAAGAGCCCGGTAGTTAATCTAGATAGTCCAAGTGCCCGCTAGTTAACCTAGATAGTCCAAGTGCCCGCTAGTTAACCTAGATCGTCCAAGTGCCCGCTAGTTAACCTAGATAGTCCAAGTGCCCGCTAGGGGACGTACATAGTCCAAGTGCCCGCTGGGTAACCTACATAGTCCACGTGCCCGTTAGTTAACCTAGATAGTCCAAGTGCCCACTAGGGGACGTACATAGTCCTAGTGCCCGCAAGGTAACCTAGACAGTCCAAGTGTGCGCTAGGGTATGTACATAGTCCGAGTGCCCACTAGGAAACCTAGATAGTCCAAGTGCCCGCTAGTTAACCTACATAGTCCAAGGGCCCACTAGTTAACCTACATAGTCCAAGTGCCCGCTAGTTAACCTAGATAGTCCAAGTGCCCGCTAGTTAACCTAAGTAGTCCAAATGTCCTTTAGGGATCCTACATAGTCCAAGTGCCCGTTCGTTTACCTAGATAGTCAAAGTGCCCGCTAGGTAACCTAGACAGTCCAAGTGCCCGCTAGGTTACCTACATAGTCCAAGTGCCCGTTCGTTAACCTAGATAGTCCAAGTGCGCGCTAAGTTACCTAGACAGTCCATGTGCCCGCTAGTTAACCTACATAGTCCAAATGCCCGATAGGGAACCTACTTAATCCAAGTGCCCGATAGGGAACCTACATAATCCAAGTACCCGCTAGGGAACCTACATAGTCCAAGTGCACGCTAGGCAACCTACATAGTCCAAGTGCCCGTTAGTTAACCTAGATAGTCCAAGTGCCCACTAGGGGACGTACATAGTCCAAGTGCCCGCTAGGTAACCTACATAGTCCAAATTCCCGATGGTAACCTAAATAGTCCAAATGCCTGCTAGGGAAACTACATAGTCCAAGTGCCTTCTAGTTAACCTAGATAGTCCAAGTGCCTGCTAGTAAACCTACATAATCCATGGGCCCGCTAGTTTACCTACATAGTGCAATGGCCCGCTAGTTAACCTAGATCGTGCAAGTGTCCGCTAGTTAACCTACATAGTCCACGTGCCTGCTAGTTAACCTAAATTGTCAAAGTGTCCGCTAGGCATCCTTCATAATACACGTGCCCGCTAGTTAACCTAGATAATCCTAGTGCCCGTTAGTTAACCTAGATAGTCCAAGTGCCCACTAGTTAACCTAGATAGTCAAAGTGCCCGCTAGTTAACCTAAGTAGTACAAATGTCTGATAGGGATCCTACAAAGTCCAAGTGCCCGCTAGTTAACCTACATAGTCCAAGTCCCCGCTAGGTAACCTAGACAGTCCAAGTGACCATTAGGTTACCTACATAGTCCAAGTGCCCGTTTGTTAACCTACATAGTCCAAGTGCCCGCTAGGTAACGTAGATAGCCCAAGTGCCCGCTAGGAAACGTACATAGTCCAAGTGCCCTCTAGTTAACCTAGACAGTCCAAGTACCTGATAGGGAACCTACATATTCCAACTGCCCGCTGGGAACCTACATAGTCCAAGTTCTCGCTAGGCAACCTACATTGTCCAAGTGCCCGTTAGTTAACCTAGATAGTCAAAGTGCCTGCTAGGTAACCTAAATAGTCCAAGTGCCCGCTAGGGAACCATCATAGTCCAAGTGCCCGCTAGGTAACCTAGATAGTCCAATTGCACGTTAGCTAACCTAGATAGTAGAAGTGTCCGCTAGTTAACCTACATAGTCCAAGAGCCCGTTCGTTAACCTAGATAGTCCAAGTGCCCGCTAGGTAACCTAAGTAGTCCAAATGTCCGATAGGGATCCTACATAGTCCAAGTGCCCGCTAGGTAACCTACATAGTCCAAGTGCCCGTTCGTTAACCTACATAGTCCAAGTGCCCGCTAGTTAACCTAGATAGTCCAATTGCCCGTTTGCTAACCTAGATAGTCGAAGTGTCCGCTAGTTAACCTACATAGTCCAAGTGCACGTTCGTTAACCTAGATAGTCCAAGTGCCCGCTAGGGGACGTACATAGTCCAAGTGTTCGCTAGGAAACCTACATAGTCCAAGTGCCCGTTAGTTAACCTAGATAGTCAAAGTGCCTGCTAGGTAACCTACATAGTCCAAGTGCCCGCTAGGGAACCTACATAGTCCAATTGCCCGTTAGCTAACCTAGATAGTCGAAGTGTCCGCTAGTTAACCTACATAGTCCAAGTGACGGTTCGTTAACCTAGATAGTCCAAGTGCCCGCTAGGTAACCTAGACAGTCCAAGTGCCTGCTAGGTTACCTACATAGTCCAAGTGCACGTTCGTTAACCTAGATAGTCCAAGTGCCCTCTCTTAACCTACATAGTCCAAGGGCCGGCTAGGTAACCTTGATAGTCCAAGTGCCTTCTAGTTAACCTACAGAGTCCAAGTGCCCGCTAGGTAACCTAGATAGTCCAAGTGCCCACTAGGGAACCTACATAGTCCAAGTGCCCGCTAGGTAACCTACATATTCCAAGTGCCCGCTAGTTAACCTAAATAGTCCAAGTGCACACTAGGGTACGTACATAGTCCAATGGCCCGCTAGGTAACCTAGATAGTCCAAGTGCACGCTAGGGTATGTACATAGTCCTAGTGCCGGCTAGGAAACCTAGATAGTCCAAGTGCCCGCTACT
>NW_027458570.1:10000-71412 GCF_050624435.1 Tenrec ecaudatus | reverse complement strand
GCAGGGTTCCTGGGGGAGAGAAGGGCGCTTGCAACCTAGTCAGCTGGACTAAAACAGCCTCCGCCCACACACATGTCCTGGAGCCCAGGGCTTCCCACCTGGGAGCGCAGGCAACAGGGTGCTCAGGCTGTGGGCGCTTCTCTGGCACCGCAAGCAGAGCACCAGACAGCGGCATCCTCGCGGTGAGCGGCAGTTCAGTATAAGACACCGCCACTTCCGGCCCTTTCTGGGCGTGACCCGGAGGGGTAGGAGCTAGCGGGGTCAGGGAGGAGTAGGGTCTCTGCCTTCAGTCCTCTCACGGCAGCTCTTGCCCCGCCCATTTCTGCTGAGGCACCAACACAGGTGCCTGGCAAGGGTGGGCGGGGCATGGCGGGCCTGGGACGGGGCTCGGGGAGGAGCCAGGGAGAGGCGGTCCGCGCCAAAGGGCCCACAGCAGTGGCTGAGACTCAGATAACAATGGCCGAAGCTCCAGTACTTTCCCCCATAGCAGAGAGCGTGTATGGGTGACATGGGTGAAATAAAATGTACGTTGGGTGCGTAAGCCTGTGATCAGATTCCCCGGATGTGCATCCTCCTAACTAACTCCAAACACCCAACCATCCAATCCTGCCAAGGTGTTAATGGGTCTGAAGCAAGAACTTAGGGTCCTTGCTTAACCTTTACAGTGATGGTCCATTCTTTGACCTAAAGCACTATCGTGTATGACTGGTTTTGGGGAAAAGAGAAGTACCTAATGGCATGCACGTCTAGGTAAGTTATATGTCATTTTAACAAAATTTAAAAATAAACCTTCAGCAGGAGCAGTGAAAAGGGAATGGAGGAACGTAGATGGGAGAATGGTTGTTAAACGTAATGTCCATAGAGCTGGAATTTATACTATCTTCTTGTTTGATTTCACCGGGAAGCTTTGGGGATAGTTAAACATGAGAGTTATGTTCTTCTATGATGCTTATCATGATTCGTGCACTCTGCTAATTTAATGTATCACTCATTCAAGTTTCTATCAGTCCAAGAGGTCGTTATGGACAGTGGGGAAGACTTTTCCAAGTTGAGTGATCTGAAATTTAAATTTCCTACCTGCAGGTAACTCTTGGCTGCTGAGACTCTCAGAATAAGTGTTTTTGGGAAAGATCAAAGTGAACTATTTCCCGATTAACTTGCATCCAGAAAGATTGTGCTTCTTTCATGCCTGTTATACTTGGGAATTCCTTTATGAAAGTTCAAGTCAGATTCCAAAGTTCCTGGCTGAAAATAGAGAAAGTTGATTTGTAACACTCGGTTATGTTTCCCAATATGGTCAGATAGTTCCCCAGGCTGTACAGAAAACTGTTACCTGACTTTATCAGGAATCCACAAACATCACTTATCAGGCAATATTTTCTGAATTAAACTGGTTTATGTTCCCAGTTCTGCTGGAGCCACCTTATCCTTAGATCTGGGAAAACTTAGCCTAGGTTTTGCAACTAAAGGGTGACTTCTCTGGAAATACTTGCTGTGTTATACTGGGTAGACTAGAGAAACAAATTCACGGTCATTCAAATATGTGCAAGAAAGAGATTTACATCAATGACTAATAGATAACAAGAAAACATTTTATCCCAATCCAGATCAGCTCTAAACATCCAATATTAGCCCATATATCTGATAGTAGTCCAAAATTTCCCCTTCAGACTCACACAGCACATGGAATGATGACGAATGCAGGAAGACCGCAGGCCAGTGGGTGAAAAGTTTTGTGTATCCAATGGTGGTAGAAGCTTTTAGTGCTGGCATGGGTCTCGTGTGGCTCTTCTAGCTCTCCAAGTTACTCAAGAGCAGGAAGGTGAAGCAGAAAGAGAGGGTAGCACAGCTCCAGGGAAAAAGAGTAGAAATTCCCAGAATCTACATGAGAAGGTCATGCCCACCAGGAGGCATCATCAAGCTGTGATCTGATTGACAGGCTACCCTCTACCCCTAGACTTATTTCCCAAGTTGAAATGAAACTATGTAGCTACTACACCTGTTTTCATGTGAGGTTTCCTGTTTCTGTGGATAAATCATTAACTTCCCTTTCCCCAACCTCCACCATAAAAACCTCATTGTCATCGAGTCAATGAAGACTCACATAGATACTATAGGACAAGGGGGAACTTCCCTGGTGAGTTTCCAAGAATGAAAACGTTTGCTGGAGTAGAACGCTCACTCTTTCTCCTGTGGTGTTATAGGTGGTTCCAAACTGCTAGTCTTAAAGTTAGCAGCCCAACTTCTACCCTCTTCACAAACAGGGGTTTGTTCATTCATTGTAGAGCCACCCACAATAGCATGCAACTAGAGTCCAAACGGTTTCTTAGTTATACAAGCCACTTTCCAGTGGGTTGCTCACCAAAAATTAGTGATTGATCAGCAGAACGGGATGTGCATAGCCACTGCTACCAAGTGCTCCAAAAGTAATCCCTTTAGAAAATCCTGGAGAGAGTGGGAGAAAAATGGGGACCCAAACTCAGACTCACAAAAAAGACCCTCAAGGAATTGCTTTTGGTCACTTTCATGTCCAGAACTGAACTCACCCCCTGCTAGGCGAACCAGTCATGTAAGTAAGATCAAGGACAGGATTTAGCTCAGGGGGAAGAATGGAAACAGGAGAGTCTTGGACAAAGAGGACAGTGTGTTGTTGTTGTTAGTTGCCCTCAAGTAGGTTCCAGCTCACAGAGAACCTAGGTACAATCGGATGAAACACTCCCAAGTCCTGCTCCATCTCACGGTGGATTTTATGTTTGAGCCCATTGCTGCAGCCAATGATCCACACAAGGCTCTTCCTCTTTTCATTTGCCTTTTACTTTACCAGGCATGATATCATTTTCCCAAGATGGATCTCTCCTGATAACATATTCAAAGTACATGAGACAACATGTCACCATCCTGATTTCTGAGGATCATTAGCATGTGTGGTCAATGCTATTGTTAGTCTTGTTAATTCCTGTACAAATCTGCTTGAAACAATGGATGACTACATGAATTGTGATAAGAGGTGTAAGGGCCCCCAATAAAATATTTAATAAAATAAATAAAATTCCATGAGACACTTCTAGCCTAATTGTAAGATTTTTAAAGGTGCAGATTCTGGCAGTTATGAATAAATACCATTTTATTGTATTGTTATTTAAGTTCAAGTTATTTGGGAACTGAGTCAGACAACATATTAAATGTTGTCTGCCTCAGTTCTTAATATTAAAAAAATTTTTCTTGTAGCTCCATTATCAATATTGGTCTACATTTTCATGAAGTATCATTATCTGACCCTGGTATCAGAATATTACTGGACTCATAGAATGTGTTATTAATTGTTGTCTCTCAACCATTGTTATGTTTGTACCCAATTAACTTGAACTTAAATAACAATACAGTAAAATGCCATGTTGTTAGAACAAAGTGATCTGGTGTTGAGGGCGGGCTGGAGCAGAAGACCATAGTCCATCCACTTCCTCAATGTATGGCCATACAATTATATGTACATAAGTCAATATCTCTATTTTATGAATTAATATATTTATATATGTACACCCTTATGTTTATACCTCTATCCATAGTTTTGCTTCCTAGATCTTTTCTGTATTTTGTTTTACATTCCCCCTGTTCTACCATCACACTCACGCCTTTTCTGCCTCTTAGTAATGCCTCTTAGCTAAATTGCTATTGCTCCAACACCCCCAGAATCTCTAAGTCCTCCTCATTATTGATTTAATTTCCTAATTGTTCCTCTACCTATGGAATTGTTTGATAAGCACTCCCTTCCCCCACACTCCAGAACCAAGGCCCTCCAAAACCATTGCCTATATGGGTAGGCAAAACAACAAAAGCCAAAACAAAACAGAAAGAATAGATTGAATTATAAAGGGTGGAAAAACTAGCAAAAAACAAACAAACCCAACCCTAAAAACATACATAATCCCAGATCTGTCTGCTGACCTTTATGACTCTCTCCCCGCCGGTCCTGGGGAGTTTAGGGAACTTCTCCTCCTAGCCTGAAGTCTACTTTTGTGGCTCCTCAGGGGCTTTATGGCTTGGCTTGGCTCCCATTGCTGACCTGTTCTGTTCCCTTATTGGTCCACCCCACTGTGGAGGGAGGTGGGGGTCAGACCAGGCTCACTCCACACCATGTATCCCCAGTATGGTCCTCTGACGATGTACTCTCCAGCCAGTGGACATCACTTCTCAAGCTGATGTTCGCCTTACTGTCTTGTCTGTGTGCCCAGGCAGATTTTTGCAAATAATGGTGATAAAAAAATTACCATTCATTGTTAATCCCATTCATTCTATTTATCTCCAAATAAGACACACATAATTAAGGAGACATAATTAAGCTAAACAATCTTTATAATTAATTAATTTGCTTTCATTGGTAATTATGCCCTGGGGTGATGCTGTAGTGCCCTCTTAGTATTCAAAAATTACAAACATGAAAAAATTTAACCAGTCTACACTGAAAGGAGGAAGAGAGAGAGAGAGGTGAGAGAGAGAGAGATCATTTATAATATTTAAGGGTGGTTATGGTTGAACAATGAACAATGAAGTTTGACAAGAGTTTATTTACTGTTGAAAAAACCTTGTTTGATAAATGAGATTAACTGGAAAAAAAGTGTCACCAAGTATTACATTTTATAAATGCAACGAACACGCAGATCACGATGCTAAGCTCTGGGTTTTTGGGTGAGCTCTTATTGTAAGTTAAATATTGTACATGGTCTCTTACTTGACTTGGCTTTTGAATTCTCTCTGCGTACATTTTAGGTTTTTGTTTGCTAATATTTTCATGTGTTCACCTGTGTGCATGTGTGTCTGTGTGTGCAAGGCGTTCCCAGAGGTGCCAAGTGTTTCCTAAGAACACCTCCCACAGCAACTTCACCCAATCCAACCCGGGTTTATTCTGCCTTCATCTGGAACAGTAGTTCTCAACCTGTGGGTCGCGACCCCTTTAGGGGTGGAACGACCATTTCACATGTTTCTCCTGATGCATAACAGTAGCAAAATGATAGTTATGAAGTAGCAATGAAAATAATTTTATGAGGGATCAGTTTTCAGGCATCAAAGGACAAAAAATCATATCATTGGCTTCACACCTCCATGACACCATCGCCGAAGACAAACAGGTGCATAAGCAAATGTGGTGAAGAAAGCTGATGGTGCCTGGCTATCAAAAGAGATAGTGTCTGGGGTCTTAAAGGCTGGAAGGTGAACAAGCGGCCATCTGGCTCAGAAGCAACAAAGCCCACGTGGAAGAAGCACACCAACCTGTGTGATCACGAGATGCCAAAGGGACCAGGTATAAGGCAGACATCATCCAATATATCATAGTGAATGAAGGGGGAAGTGCAGAGTGGAGACCCAAAGCCCATTTGTTGGCCACTGGAGATCCCCTCACAGAGGGGTTTAGGGGAGGAGATGAGTCAGTCAGGGTGTGATATGGTACCGATGAAGAATACAGCTTTCCCCCAGTTCCTGGATGCTTCCTCCCCCAAACTACCATGATCCGAATTCTACCTTGCAAGACTGGATAGAGCAGAGGTTGTACACTGGTGCATATAGGAGTTGGAGGCACAGGGAATCCAGGGTGGATGATACCTTCAGGACCGGGGTGTGAGGGGCAATACTGGGAGCGTAGAGGGTGAGTGGGTTGGAAAGGGGGAACCGATTATAAGGATCTACATGTGACCTCCTCCCTGGGAGACGGACAGCAGAGAAAGGGGGGAAGGGAGAAATAGGACAGGGCAAGATATGACAAAATAATAATCTATAAATTATCAAGGGCTCATGAGGGAGGGGAGTGGGGAGGGAGGGGGAAAAAAGGACCTGATACAAAGGGCTTAAGTGGAGAGCAAATGCTTTGAAAATGTTTAGGGCAAAGATTGTAACGATGTGCTTTATACAATTGATGTATGTGTATGTATGGATTGTGATAAGAGTTGTATGGGCCCCTAATAAAATGTTAAAAAGAACAGAATTTTATGTTTGGGCATCACCACAATATGAGACACTGTATTAAAGAGTCGTGGCCTTAGGAAGGTTGAGAACCCCTGATTTTCTGGACTCACCAAAGGCTGGAGATTCCAATAAGGAAGGCTCCTGGAGTATAAATTACATCGATTTATTAATGATGCTGAAGTATTACAGGTGATTACCGTTTAATCCGTCCCTCGCCTTCCCTCCTTTATTTCCAGCTCCTGCTCAGGATCAGGACTAGTGCCTGGATGGACCTTATTTTAATTCAGGGTGCTTGTTGGGTCTCAAGTGGGTGTCTTTTTGTTCAAAACCTGAAATATCATTATTCTTATTCTGTACCCCTGGTGACTTAAATTTTCACTCACTTCTCTGTTATGTATTTATCCTTGAACTCCTGACTAGTTTTGCCCTAATGTTGCATGTGCTCTGGCAAACCAAGGGACTGTCATCTCAGTCTTGCATCAGTTAGAAGTTACAAAGTTGAAACTATTCTTTTCTGGGGCCCACATTCCCCAGTTGGAAACCTCCTCCCTGAGGCCCTATGCCACTTGGATCTCTTTATTTACACTGAGATTGGCCCTAGTTATCAAAACCTGAGATGTGTTGTTTGTAGGAGTGCTGGTGTTGGTGATGGCAGTGGCCCAAAGAAAACCCCTGAAGACTTTGAGGAGGTTGATATGGAAGTGTTGAAGTGGAAAGAAAAGATGTTTGGAGACTGTGGGTGATGACGATACCCTGGTGTCCACCTGATGTTTCAACAAATGATAGTCTGTCCACTCTCTAGGGCACAGGACATACAGGAGCCCAAGGCAGGGCAGAGACGTTGAGGGGCTGGAGGGAGAAAACACTGAGCTCAGAAATACTTGGTTTTCCTTTGATCTTTAATACACACCACTTAGGTCAAGTGCTCTCTCTCTGTAGACTAACATGCATATGAGGTCAAACAAAGAGCTACCCTAGCATGGGCTCAGGAGGAAAAAGGTTGTCTGGTCTCTATTACTATCTGTTTATAAGGACAGGGCTCCCTTGGGTGGGAAAGCTATCAGTTCTCTACAGACAGGGCTCTAGGTCTCTTGGGAAAGCAGAGCTGTGGTCTAAAGATGCTATTTCTGTGTGTTCTCCTGTGCCTGGTAACAGTTCCCAAAGTGGAGATTCAGATATCTGCCCTGGGTCTTTGGGAATTGTTGTGAATTCACGTGACTGACGTGGACCATCTGTTTTTTCTGCAGGCGTCTTGTCCCAGGTGAAGCTTCAGGAGTCGAGTCCAGTACTGGTGAAGCCCTCCCAGAAGCTGTCACTCACCTGCACTGTCTTTGGTTTCTCCATCACAAGCAGTGGTTACTGCTGGCACTGGATCCGCCGGCCCTCAGTGAAGGGTCTGCAGTGGATGGGACTCATATGCTATAATGGCAGTACAAATTATGACCCATCCCTCCAAAGCCGGCTCTCCATCACTAGAGACACATCTAAGAATCAGTTCTCCCTGCAGCTGAGCTCGGTGACTGCTGAGGACACAGCTGTGTATTACTTTAAGTGCAAGGGAAACACAGTGAGGGGAAGTCAGTGTGAGCCCAGACACAAACTTCCCTGCAAGGAAGACACTGGGCAGCAGGGGGCACACAGGACTCACTGAGCACACATCCCCAGCACTAGACAGGCAGAGATGGATGACAAGGAGGACTCAGGGTTCCTTCCCTCTTTCATCTCTCAGCATGTCCACGGACAGTTTTTGTTTTTCTTTTTAAATCATTTTCCTGGGGGCTCGTACAATTCTTATCATAATCCACACATACATCCATTGTGTCAAGAACATATGTACATGTGTTGCCATCATCATTCTCACATTTGCCTTCGACTTGAGCCCTTAGTATCTGCTGTTCATTTTCCCCTCCCTCCCCACTCTCCCTACCTCATTAACCCTTCATCATTCATAAATTATTGTTATTATTTTGTCATACATTACACTGTCTGACATCTCTCCCCACCATTTTCTCTGCTGTCAATCCCCCAGGGAGGAGGCTATACCTAGATTCTTGTAATCAGTTCCCCCTTTCTACCCCACATTCTCTCCACCCTTCAGGAATCACCACTCTCACCACTGGTCCAGAAGGTGTCATCTGTCCTGAATTCCCTGTGTTTCCAGTTGCTATCTGTGCCTATGCACATCCTCTCATCTAGTCAGATTTGTAATGTAGAATTTATTACTCTCTAAATTTTCTCCTCACTGCCAACTTGAAAGGAGGAACTAGCATTGTCTGTTCACAGTACAAATATTAAAGTTACTCTAATATTTCATTGCCTTCCTTTAGAAACCAGTTTCCTTCTTGAAAAACAGGTTATCATGGTAATTCTCACCCTATCCATGACTCAAAACCTTTGACAATAAAATACAGGCATGCCAGATTCATGCATGCAATGCATGATTTCAAATGTACTCAGTGACCTACTATCGCCCAGGGTCAGGTCTGTGAAGGTTTCCTTCTGTTTTGCTCCCTGTGCACTGTTGTCAGTGAATCGTGCAGTGAATGACTAATGATCTCTATATCTGAGAAAACAATTGTGGTGACTTCTGGGGCTAAATTTGTGACATGTCCTTCGTGATGCTTGCTACCCATTGTCTCCCTGTATGCAGAAACAAGGGTTCCAAACAGAGAGACTCCTGACACTGGGAACAGGTGAACTGGAATGACCTGTCCGGTGGGCGGAGTCATTAGTAAGATCACTCATTGGAGTCACAATAAAGGGAGCACTCATTGGAAGGACAGCTTTGATTCCAAAGGATAGTAAATATGTCACAAGGGGAGGAAATTGCAAACTAATTTCTCAAAATGTTCTTTAGGCCATTTTCAGCAGATGCCAGGCAATGAAATCGTGATGATTTCCTCTCAGAAGCTGTGGTTTCCCCACCTTGTCAGCACCTTTCTAGGGATACCGTGCACAGTGACTCTTGGGAAACTTCCTGCATTGGCACTTGCCTTCTCTTCATCGGAATGGGCTTTGTCTGTCTGTCACCAGAGATCCAAAGGCAGACTTCAGAATAATAAGTATAGATGAGATCTCAGTTTACACTCCAGGAAACTAACTAGGGCCATTTGTTGTCAAAGTTAGAAATAGTTAATGCAAAAAAAATATTCTCATGCTGAGTGGAAATTTTCTTCACACCCTCTGATGTATCTTGAATCTTTTCATCCTAATAAATACTCAAAAATGCATATTTATTCAATAAATTTCCCTTAGAATGATCTAGAAAATATTTTCTATGCCAATATTATTGTCTGGAATCATATAATTATTAACAAAATTCTCAAGTAATATGGAAAGGATGAAGAAGAAGAAAAGATAAAGCTAATCCATAAGAAAAACAAGAACAAAGCATGGAGTCTTACAAAATAATAATGAAAAAAATTAACAGAAACTTAAAAAAATGAACTCAGGGCACAAAATTTGAGGGGAAAAACTCAATAACTCCACAAAGGGGGAAAAAAACCCCAGAAATGCAATGCATTATGACAGCAATAAATGCATACATATCAATAATGACATGGAATGTAAAAGGACTCAATGCACCTCTCAAGAGGCAGTGAAAAGCATAAATCTGCTTGATCCATAAATCTGCTGCACCGCGACGGCTTCATCTCCGATTGTGTCCCCGCCGACCGCACTGCCATCTGCATCTCGTGTTCTCCCCGCAACCCGGATACATAGTATGACCAATAGGTGTTCCATATCTCAGCTATTTTCTATGGAAAACCAAAGAGATCAGATCCTGATCGCCACTGTTGGCTTTGAAGAATGGGACGTCTTTAGAGAAGCTTGATCTTCGGAGGCCTCATCTTGAGACCTTACAAGTCCGGATTCCGGCAGAGTTCCTCTATCTCATCTCGTTGCTGATTGAAGGTGCCCTCCCCTTCTCCACCTGTCTTAATTACTGGGAGGTAGCAGGAAGTCAGCATCATGGTTGGGTCCAAGGCTACCGATGTGCCCCCGACCGCCACGGTGAAGTTCCTGGGGGCTGGCACAGCCGCCTGCATCGCGGATCTCATGACCTTCCCCCTGGATACCGCTAAAGTCCGGCTGCAGATCCAAGGAGAAAGCCAAGGGCCATTGCGGGCCATAGCCAGCGCTCAGTACCGCGGCGTGCTGGGTACCACCATGACCATGGTGCGCACAGAGGGCCCCCGCAACCTCTACAACGGGCTGGTCGCCGGCCTCCAGCGCCAGATGAGCTTCGCCTCTGTTCGCATGGGCCTTTATGACTCCGTCAAGCAGTTCTACACCAAGGGCTCTGAGCATGCCGGCATCGGTAGCCGCCTCCTGGCAGGCAGCACCACTGGTGCCCTGGCTGTGGTGGTGGCCCAGCCCACAGATGTGGTGAAGGTCTGGTTCCAAGGTCAGGCCCCAGCTGGAGGTAGCCCAAGATACCAGAGCACTGTGGATGCCTACAAGATCATTGCTCGGGAGGAAGGGTTTCAGGGACTCTGGAAAGGGACCTCACCCAATGTGGCTCGGAATGCCATTGTCAACTGTGCTGAACTGGTGACCTATGACCTCATCAAAGATTCCCTCCTGAAGGCCAACCTCATGACGGATGACCTCCCTTGCCATTTCATTTCCGCCTTCGGGGCCGGCTTCTGCACCACCGTTATCGCCTCCCCGTCAACGTGGTCAAGACAAGATATATGAACTCTGCCCTGGGCCAGTACAGCAGTGCTGGCAACTGCGCCCTTACCATGCTCCAGAAGGAGGGGCCCCGGGCCTTCTACAAAGGGGTCATGCCCTCCTTTCTCCGCCTGGGTTCCTGGAACGTGGTGATGTTCGTCACCTACGAGCAGCTGAAGCGGGCCCTCATGGCTGCCTACACTTCCCAGGAGGCTCCCCTTTGAGCCTCTCCTGCTGCTGACCGGACGGAGCACCTCTGGTTTGTACATCAGCCCCAGCCAGGCCCTGCTTTTTGTCTCCTCCTTGCCTTCCCTTTGTCTCTCTTCCTACCCCATCCCCTTGTCACCCCTCCCTCCTTCCCCACCTCTCCTCGCTCTCTCTGCCGCCTCTTCTCATAGCCCCTCCGTCCTGAAGGAGTTGATCCCATCCTGGCACCAGCTAGGACGCCATGCCCCAGTCCCTTGATAAGCTCAGTCTGAGTCTTTGCCCTGCCCCCACAACCCAGCCAGCATGCCACCCATAAAGCAAGCTCAACTGTGAAAAAAAAAAAAGAAACACAATTAAGACACAAAGACAAATATAATCTAAAAATCAAAGGTAGAAGAAAATATATCAAGAAAATGGAAATTAAAAAAGCAAGGGTAGCAATATTAATCAATTACAATTTTAAAATGTGTTACTGGCTATACAAATTAATAATAAAATAGTACCAAATCTTTAATGAGAGACAAATAAGGGCATTATATGATAAAAGGAACAAAAGAGCAAGATGAAAAATAGTAATAAGTATATATTAATTTAGTGGCAGACCCTCAAAATATATTAATCAAGCTCTTATAGACTTAAAGATAGAACTACATAATTTTACAGTAATAGAGTTAAATACATCCACACTGGGTTTGACAGAACAACACTAAATATCAACTGGATAATAAATCAATACAGTAACAGAAGAACTAAATACCACAATTACTGACCTCTTAGACACGTAGGAAACATACTATCTGGGAAAACGTCAATGTACCTTCTTCTCATGTTCATATGTACCATTCTTCAGAATAAACCATACGTTAGGCTACAATGCTAGCTTTAATACATTTTTAAAAATTGTGATATTACAAATAAATGTTACTTCACCGCATTATTAAATTATATATGAATAATAAGAACATAAAAGAATAAAATCTAACATGGAAAATGAGCAATTGTGTGCATTAAATTACTTGGAAATGGTAGGGATTAAGATTTTAAATTCCTTACAAAAACAAAAATAAGCATACCAAAAGCTTTAGTATACTTCAGAAGCAATACTAAGAACATACGTTATGAACAATATATGAAGATATCAAAAAATAAAGCAAAAGTCAGCATGGTAACACAAACCTTCAACAATTAGAACAAAAAAGAGCTAAGTAAAACATCAGTCACCAGAAGACAATAAATATTAAAGAATAGAGCAGAAATAAATGAAAAGGTGAAGATAAACAAGCGGCCATCTAGCTCAGAAGCAACAAAGTCCACATGGAAGAACACACCAGCCTGTGTGAGCAAGTGGTCCCAAAGGGATCAGTTACCAGGCATCAAAGAACAAAAAATCATATCATTGACTGCACACCTCCATGATAGGATCGCTGAAGACAAATGGGTGCATAAGCAAATGTGGTGAAGAAAGCTGATGGTGCCTGGCTATCAAAAGAGATAGTGTCTGGGGTCTTAAAGGCTTGAAGGTGAACAAGCGGCCATCTAGCTCAGAAGCAAAAAAGCCCACATGGAAGAAGCACAACGGCCAGTGCGATCACGAGGTGCCAAAGGGACCAGGTATAAGGCATCATGCAAAAAAAAAAAAAGATGTATGTGTGTGTATGTATGTGTATATCTGTGTATATGTATATATGTATATATGTATATATATACACCATATTAAATGAAAGGGGAAGTGCAGAGTGGAGACCCAAGGCCCAAGTGTCGGCCAATGGAGATCCCCTCATAGAGGGGTTTAGGAGAGGAGATGGGTTAATTAGGGTGCGAGGTAGTACCGATGAAGAGCACAGCTTTCCCCCATATTCTGGATGCTTCCTCCCCCCAACTACCATGATCCGAATTCTACCTTGCAGGGCTGGATAGGACAGAGGCTGTATACTGGTACATATGAGGGCTGGAGGTACAGGGAATCCAGGGTGGATGATACATTCAGGACCAAGGGTGTGAGGGATGATGCTGGGAGAGTGGAGGGTGAGTGGGTTGGAAAGGGGGAACTGATTACAAGGATCCACATGTGACCTCTTCCCTGGGAGAGGGACAGCAGAGAAGGGGGGAAGGGAGACTCTGGATAGGAAAAGATATGACAAAATAACGAAGTATAAATTACCAAGGGCACATGAGGGAGGGGGGAAAGGGGAGGGAGTGGGAAAAAAAAGAGGACCTGATGCAAGGGGCTTAAGTGGAGAGCAAATGCCTTGAGAATGATTGGGGCAGGGAATGTATGGATGTGCTTTATACAATTGATGTATGTATATGTATGGATGGTGATAAGAGTTGTATGAGTCCCTAATAAAATGTAAAAAAAGAAAAGAGGAGAAAAAAATGATTAAGGCAAAGACTGTACAGATGTGCTTTATACAATTGATGTATGTATATCTATGAACTGTGACAAGAATTGTATGAGCCCCAATAAATTGTTAAAAAAAAAACAATAAAGAGATCTTTTGCAGCAAAAAAAAAAAAGAAGAAATAAATGAAAAGGAAACAGGGAAATAATCAATAAGACAAGTTAATTCTTTAAAAATATTAACAAAGTTTGACAAACTACTGGTAAATTTATTAAACTAAAAGGAATAAGAAAAGCAAATATAAAGAATAAGAAATGAAAAGGCCAATATCACAACAGAACCAAAACTATGAAGATCACAACAGTGAATTTGAAAATTTATAATAAGTGGACATATTTCTAGAAAAACACTACCTATCTTTATTTTTAAAAAATCATTTGCGGGGGTGGGGTGGGGCTCGTACAACTCTTGTCACAAACCATACATCCATCCATCCATTGTGTCAAGCACATTTGTACATTTGTTGCCATCATCATTCTCAAAACATTTGCTTTCTACTTGAGCCCTTAGTATCACCTTCTCATTTTCCCCTCCCTCCCACTTCTGCCTCACTCATGAACCCTTGATAATTTATAAATTATTATTATTTTGTCATATCTCACACTGTCTGATGTTGCCCTTCACCCACTTTTCTCTTGTTCATCCCCTAGGGAGGAGGTTATATATAGATCCTTGAAATCGGTTCCCCCTTTACATCCCCAAATTCCCTCAACCCTCCCAGTATCGCCACTCACTCCACTGTTCCTGAAGGGATCTTCTGAACTGGATTCCATGCGTTTCCAGTTCCTGTCTGTACCAGTGTACATTATCTGGTCGGGATGGATTTGTAAGGTAGAATTGGGATCATGATAGTGGTGGGGGGAGGAAGCATTTAAGAACTAGAGGAAAGTTTTGTGTTCCATATTTGCTACACTGCACCCTGCACTCTTTTTCTCCCCAAGACCCTTCTGTAGGGGCATGTCCAGTTGCCTAGAGATGGGCTTTGGCTCCCAAATCTGTACTTCCCCTCATTCACAGTGATATGAATTTTTGTTCTTTGATGCCTGGTCCCTGATCCTTTGACACCTCGTGATCACACAGTCTAGTGGGCTTCTTCCATGTGGGCTTTGTTGCTTCTGAGCTAGATGACTGCTTGTTTACTTTCAAGCCTTTAAGAAACCAGACGCTATATCTTTTGATAGCTGGGCGCCATCAGCTTTCTTCACCACATTTGATTATGCACCCATATGTCTTCAGTGATAGTATTAGGAAGGTGAGCATTATGGAATGCTAGTTTAATAGAACAAAGTGTTCTTGCACTGAGGGAGTACTTGAGTGGAGGTTCAATGTCAATTGGCTACCTTAATATAAACTTATAAATATATGGACATAGATTTATTCCCCCATCATCATATATAAATATATTTACATATGTGCATGCCTGCATTGTGACCTCTATAAATGTCCTTTGCCTCCTAGTTCTTTCCATTATTTCCTTTTACTTTCCTCTTGTCCCACTATCATGCTCAGCCTCCATTTTGGATTCAGTAATCCTACTCAGTTACATTGTCCTTGATCAATCCCTATCAGGCGTCTCACATGCTTCTTGCCATTGATTTTGGATCCCTTCTTGTACCCTTGTCCCCAGGTTTATTAACACCATTTCCTTTCCCCAACCTCCCCCTCTCCTTTGACCCCCCCTCCCCCAGGACCATCGGTCACGTTGTTTTCTCCTCCAGATTGTTTATCTAGCCTATCTTACCTAGATAGACCTGCAGAGATAATAATACGCACACAAAATAAGACAGAGCAAGACAAAGTGACAAAAGAAAACAAAACAGCAGCAAAAACAAAACAAAGACATAATAGTTCAAGGTCTGTTTGATGACGTTTAGGAGTGTTTTCCAGTGGAGTTTGATGGGGTGCCACGGCCTGGCCCCAACGTCTATTTTTGGTACTCCTTTGGGACTTCCTTGCTCTGTACTCTTGCTGTTCTATTGCCCGGCCTTAGTGTTTTGCCTTGTTGTGGTGGGGTCAGATCGGGTGCCACTCCCACACTGTATCTCCAGTGCTGTCCCCTGTAGGGCTTTGGGTTCATGAGGGTTTTCATGTCTCCTAGTGGGGCCGGCCATATGGTTCTCTCTGTGCATTGACTACTCTGAGCAAGGATATCAGTCCTCAAGGCTTGGTGGGTCAGGATGTGCTCCACTCCCTCTTCCTCACCCTTCATTGCTCCCATGTGCTTTGATCAGACATATCCCTCTCTCTGACCTGTAGCTTCTGTGCTATCTTCTGAAGTAAATTCTTCTGGGGGGAGCAGTGGCTTTCCATGTAGTTGGGATTGGGCCTGGGCCCTGAACACTATCTATCTAAGTTTAAAAAGTCTGATGTCCAAGGTGTCAACTGAAAATTAAAAAAGAAGAAATAGATCATATGCTATAAAAAATGTTCAAACTGTAAAAATGGTAGACCTCTATGACTGCACTGGAAAACAGTAATCATTGGTTGCTAGATTAATTTGACTCAAACATGCCCTAAATATGAATACACATATACATGTGAATATGTATGGAAGTACAGATATTAATATCAATACAAATAAGAACATGAATATTAGTGTAAATATAATTGACAATATAAACATGAATAACAATTTGAGTGTGAATATGAATATGCATGTCAATGTAAATGAATCTAAATCTAAATACACATATGAATCTAAACATATATGTGAACATAAATATGAATCTAAATATGAAAATTACTGTGAATATCAATATAAGTAAATATATGTTAAAGTGAATAAATAAATACAAATATCATTATATAAAATAAAAATATTTCATGATATGATCGCTGAGGACAAATGGGTGCATAAGCAAATGTGGTGAAGAAAGCTGATGGTGCCCAGCTATCAAAAGAGATAGTGTCTGGGGTCTTAAAAGCTTGAAGGTAAACACGTGGCCATCTAGCTCACAAGCAACAAAGCCAACATGGAAGAAGCACACCAGCCTGTGCGATCACGAGGTGTCGAAGGGATCAGGTATAAGGCATCATCAGGGGAAAAAAATCATACCATAGTGAATGAAGGGGGAAGTGCAGAGTGGAGACCCAAAGCCCATTTGTCGGACACTGGAGATTCCCTTGCAGAGGGGTCTAGGGGAGGAGATGAGTCCATCAGGGTGGGATGTAGCACCGATGAAGAATACAGCTTTCCTCCAGTTCCTAAATGCTTCCTCCCCCCCAACTATTATGATCTGAATTCTACCTTGCAAGTCTGGATAGAGCAGAGTATGAACACTGGTGCAGATAGGAGCTGGCGGCACAGGGAATCAAGGGCAGTTGAAACCTTCAGGACCAGGGATGTGAGGGGCGATACTGGGAGGATTGAGGGTGAGTGGGTTGGAAAGAGGGAACCGATTACAAAGATCTACATGTGACCTCCTCCCTGGGGGATGACAACAGAAAACGAGGTGAAGGGAGACATAGGACAGGGCAAGATATGACAAAATAATAATTTATAAATTATCAATGGCTCACAAAGGAGGGGAGAGGGGGAAGCGGGGAGGAAGGGGGAAAAAAGGACCTGATGCAAAGGGCTTAAGTGGAGAGCAAATGCATTGAAAATGATGAGGGCAACGAATGTACAGATGTGCTTTACACAATTGATGTGTGCATGGATTTTGATAAGAGTTGTATGAGTCCCTAATAAAATGTTTTTAAAATATTTCAATATATTTGTAATATATTATTTGAATATATGCTCAATATATTCAAAGTATGAGTATATATGTAAAAAGAAATATAAGTATATCTGCCACTTTGAGGGTCCCTTTTACATGTACACCAGATTTATTACTGATAAAAAACAGAAATCTTAAAAAAAAAGCTATTTCCTGACAGTGTATTTTAATGTAATTTAATGTTCAAGTCAGTGTTTTCCTTTTCGAACATTTTTGAGAACTCCAATCACGTTCTTTTAAATACCCTTTGCATTTGGGGAACAAAAATAAGACTGAAGGAGAATATCAGGGATGCCGAGTCGATAAAGTAAGGTTTCCTTACTTGCAGTCACTGATACTTTCAATATCTTCCCCCAAACCATAATTTTGGTCATCGACTTTTCAGCAGTCGTCCCTACCCATTGTACAGATATCACAGGCATTTGAGGCAATTGATCCTCAAAGTGACATCACACTACCCTGTAATACAGGTTCCCTGAAGCAGATGTTTATAAAAAGGCTGCATGGTGCAGTGGACTAAGTATTAAGTTACTAACCACAGGTTATGGGTTCAAACCCAGCATCCACTCCTTGAGTCAAAGATTAAATTATGTGTGTCATAATATTGAGAGCCCTGGAAACCTTCTTGGTCTTTCACTTGCCTGCATCCCACTTGCTTCAGGAACCAGCTCTTGGGGAAACCTTCCTGTGGAGTTGTGATCCATGAGTTTAGCAAGCTGTTCCCTGTTCCCATATTGTATACCATTCACAGTGACACTCATATACAAATACCTGGCATCTTTAAATGCAGCTTCTCCACCAGGGGACTCCAGAACCTTCTTAGCCAGGGTGAGCTTCAGAGGCAGCTTTATCAAAATTATTGGAAATAAACTTCCATGGGACTTTTGGTAGTTTTAAAAAAAATGTTAACATTCCCAGTGGTAAAGACTCTAAATGTCTATAATAAAGGTCTTTAGGCTAAAATACATGAGAGTTCACCTTTACAGTGAACTTTGAAACAAATGGCAGAACGCTGTTCAAGGATACAGAACAAAGGGCAAAAGACAGGTAGCTGTTTCCCACACTGCTTCAAGAGGAAAAATCTGAGCAAAAACCAGGATCACTCAAGAAAAAGGTAAAGGTGCACTAAGAGCATCAGTGAAAAAGTAGGTCCAGGGAGCAGTGGAATGCCTACTGAAATGCTTCAACAAGCAGATGAGGCACTGGAAGCACTCACTCACCTTTGCCATGTAATATTTAACACAGCTGTGTGGCCAACTGACTAGAAGTGATTACACACACACACACACACACACACACAATGTCATGTCAAATTGAAGATATAGAAATGAAGAGGTGGATTTTGGAAGCCTGATGATAGCTCCTAGTGGGTGTGGCCTTATCACAAGGATCATCCTGGGAACTTCCTCTCTCTGTTTTCACCTTCTTGTTGAGGGGCCACTGGGAGACCTGCCAAAGCCCTGGAGATGCGTCCACCACAGAACTCTTCACCCACAAGGCTGTGCTTCCTGCACTCTGCATCGTTGCTTGTGGCTGTGTGAGTTTGACGAGGGATTCCTGGACTAGTACTGGACTAATGGACTTGATCTGGACTGGGATGTTTGTTTGATATACAATCACTCCTTGATATAAAGCTCTTTCTTATACCTATAGGAGTGTCATTACATTTTTTTTCTAGTCACCCTGGCCTAACACATATACACACATGTACACAGACTGAGTGAAACAATTTTTCACACAGACACAAATCTTGGAATGACAGCTACAAACGGTGAAAACAATTTGCTTTAACTAAGATCTTTTTTTCAGGGCTTTCAGTGCTAGGGCCCTAAATATCGATGAGACCGGCCATGTATACAGGTGCCAGATCTTAACAAGTAGGGACAGAAATGACACTAAGGAAAAAATTAGGCCTTTGACTTAGCTAGCACCCATGACAACTCATGCCTACACACAGTCACAGGAGAATCAGTGAGACAAGATAGAGGGGGTTAACCTGGGTCATGGCTATGGAGAAGTTCTTGCAAAGTTACAGCTAAACAAAGTATAAAATTCCCCTAACTAGTTTATATTTCTACCATAAAATAATAGCAGTTTGACACTTTAAGTTCAGACTCAGCTAAACTCAGCTTCTATCTCCACATAGTCAGCCTCTACTGAGTTATTTCTGGTCCCTGACTTGCAATGTAAAGCAATGTAAGGAGTGTCAGACAGAGCAAGGTTGCTGAGAGCACCCTGGCCAGTGCAGGGAGACACAGTTAAGAACACACTCCCTGGTTATGTCCTAGATGGATATTGGGGAGCTAGAGTCCTATGCTCTTAAGTCATACTTGGACATCAGAGATGTCTGCCCCAATTTTGTAAGCTATTCAGTTTGGCAGTAGTGTACCTCTCCCAGTCAGGGTCCTTTCCCTGCTCCTGTAGTCCCACATGTGATTGTGTTTAATTGATCTGCCACTAATTGTTTGTGAGTTTCTTTTGAATTCTGCGAAGGAGCTCAAAAGAACTATGTGGTCAGCATAAGGAGATGCTTTCTGCCAAAGATATAGGTCAGACCTCATTTTTGTTGTTGATGATGTGTATTGTTTTTGTAATTACTTTCCAAAGTTGTCATACTTCAAGAAGCTTATGAGCACACCTATTCATATATAATATATATACACACTTATATATATATATATATATATAATTGTGAAATTACTCAAACTTTATAAATTGCCAAGCAATCAGAATTTTCTTGTAACTTCCCGGATCCCTCTGTATGTATACTCTCTGAAAATTTCCTTTCACATCAGTACTTTGGATCCTTAGAGATACTACTGCCACTCCCTGGATTGTTTTGTTACTCAAATAAACTCTTTAATTTTTAACAGAAACCCCAGTTTTCTCTTTGACAGGAATGATGGAAGAGGAAATGGTATGCACATTCTTTCTCAAGGCTGTCTATCAATCACTGCTACATCCTGAAAGGAAGGAAGGAAAGAAGGATGAGAGGGAGGGAAGGAGGGAGGGAAGGAGGGAGGGAAGGAGGGAGAGAGGAAGGGAGGAAAGGAAAATAAGCAACAATATATGACAATAGATTTACCATCTTAAGGAAATTTTATTTTTATTAATGTTGTAAATAATCTTTGGTGAAATTTTACCAATATTTATCACCAATAATTATTACCAATAATTTATTACCAATAAAGGAACCAAGAAGAATCAGATTCCAGAATAAGAACAATGAAGTCATTGGACATTCTGTGTGAGACCACTGCCCAAACTCCTTGGCCCTGTGTAACACTGCAAATTTCACACTTCCCCAAGGAATCTCCCCTGGGAGATGACATATTGACACAAGATTATGAAATATACATACCTTATGTATTGCCGATACTTATTCTGCATTTTACTTCCTGATACCCTCTCTTTGTTGACCCATTTCCTCTGAGAATGGGTCCTACTATCATTTAGGACTAAACCTGCTGGGCACACATGCAGAGGAAAGACATTCCCAACCTCCAGGTCACCATGAAACAGGACTTTGGCCAAGGATCCAAAATGTGCTTGAAAGACATCAGATGAAATGGAAAGACATTTAGAAGCAAGAAGTACAAAAAGCCATGTCTTTTCAATAATCACAACCCCACCCTGTGCATATCCATGATTGTTCCTGTGAAACTGGTACATATCCATTAATCCCTAAATTTACTTACTGATCCTTATGCCTAAAAGTATAAATTTAAAAAATTCTCCTTCTCTTTTTATATTACTTTTTTTTCAGGATCTTATCTTGAGGATTCTCCTTTTGGATCATTCCTTCCACTTTCCAAGTAAAGCTTCCCCATTTCATTGTCATCCAGCCCCTGCCTTTGTTTCTCAGCAGTAATTGGGTTGGAAACTTGGAACACATTTCCTTTTGATGAGTACATTTCTTTTAAAAAAAATTTTTATTAGTTGGTTCTTCTTTTTTTAAAAATATCATTTTATTTTGAGCTCTTACAGCTCTTATCACAATCCATACATCCATCTATTATGTCAAGCACATTTGTATATATGTTGCTGTCATTATTTTCAAAATATTTTCTTTCTACTTGAGCCCTTGGTGCAGTGTGTTTTTCAACATGACATTACATATTCATTTCCAACCCCCTTCCCCAAACTATCATTCTAACAGGGCCTGTGTAGAATACTGTTGTGTGTTTTGACACATTTTTGCTTATTTCAGGTACCTTTGAATCTGTTCCAACTGATACCAACCTTCTGCAGAACAGAGCACGGTCTGATGCTGCGCCATCATCACACTGGTTATGCTTGGTCTCATGGCTACATCTGTTGCATCAATCCATGTCATTAGGGAGGTCCCCGTTTTTCACTGACCCTCGACTTTACTGAGCATGTAGTCTTTTTATCCAGGTACTGCCCTCTCCTCATAGCATGACCAACGTGTGTGAGGTGAAGTGCTACCATCCGTATCCTTACTTCTAGGAAATTCCGTGCCTGTACTCCCTCTAAGATCAATTTATTTTTATAGTACCCCATGGTATTTTCAAAATTCTTCTCCAAAACCACCATCATTCAAAGTCCATCAAAGTATTCTCCAGCTTTCTTTACCCATCGCCCAGCTTCACTTGTATGTAATGTGAGCGAAAACTCTGACCCATGGCTGTTTTCATGGGCTCCTTCATCCTGAATGTGACATCATAATGCCCTGTAATATATTAGACACCTTAGGGAGGAGATATGAAGAGGCAAGTGACAGTTTGAGGTTATGTATCTGGTTATTAAATGAAAGCTCGATGATTTAAAATCACTAGTTAGTCCTTGCAGAAATAGGAGGTTATCAGACCCGGGGTACATTTATGAACTGTCAAACTGTACCAAGAATCCCACAGAGAAGTTCTGTTCAACCATACAGGGTCTCTATGAGGCAGAAAAGACTCAAGGAGAGAGGGTTAGATTTTTGAGGCAAATATTTCTTTGCTTGCTTGTTGACTTGCTTGCTTGATTCAATGATTTTTTTTCCTCAGTGGAGAAAAGTTCCTGGTGTGTGAATAGCTCTCAGAGCTCACAATGAACAACAGAAAGAATAAGTGAATGAAAATGTGAAGTGTTCATATCAAAGAACACAGATACACCAGGACTCTGATTAATTTCAGCGAGCACACACTTCGATCTGGCAAGATGTGAAACTGAGCCTCTGCTTAGGCATCTGATAACCTCCATGTCTGCAAGCTGCCTTGGTCCAGCATGTGGCAGGAGCCAGTCTTGGAGAAAACTCCTTTTGGAGCAGCAGGACCTATGTGCCCGTGGACTGTTCACAGTCTCCAGACCTTATCCAGCCAATGGTGTTCATAGGCAAATCACTAATGTGATTTCCTGTTTAAATGCTGTCTCCCCACCAGGGACTCAAGTGACTGCTGAATAAGGGTGACCTTGCTCCAAAATGTCTGCTTCCTTCCTCCTTCTCCTCATAGTGCTGTGTCTCCCATCAGGTCAGTGTTGGGGGAAGATGGAATCCTACAAGGCATATTCACAGAGGTAGGGTGTTTTATGTTTATTTCCTATGTCTCCAGGTGGCCTGGCGCAGGTGCAGCTTCAGGAGTCTGGTCCTCAGATGGTTAGACCTTCACAGACCATCACTCTCACCTGCACCATCACGGGGGACTCTGTTTCCAGTACCAGTGCTACTTGGGATTGGATCAGGCAGCACTCTGGAAGCGGCCTTGAATGGATGGGAAGGACTTACTACTACAGCTCAAAATGGTACAGAGAATATGCGCCATCTCTAAAAGATCGTCTAGTCATCAACCCAGACACATCCAAGAACCAGTTCTCCCTGCAGCTGAGCTCCGTGACTGCTGAGGACACGGCCATGTATTACTGTGCAAGGAGCACAGTGAGGGGAAGTCAGTGTGAGCCCAGACATAAGCCTCCCCTACAGGGAAAACACTGGGCAGCAGGGGGCACACAGGACCCACTGAGCACAGACACCCAGCCCTAGACAGACACAGATGAAGGATAGGGAGGATTTCCTGTTGGAATCAGGCCTCCATGGAGAGTTTTTCTTTTCCTTAACCTAAATTTTCTCCTCACTGCCCACTTGAAAGGAGGAACTAGTATTCTCTGTTTGCAGAACAAATATTAAAGTGACTCTAATATTTCATTGTCATCCTATAGAACCCACTTTCCTTCTTGAAATACAGGTTATCATGGCAATTCTCATCCTGCAGGCATAGCCAGATTCATGCGTGCAGTGCATGATTTCAAATATACTGAGCTCAGTGACATACTACCGTCCAGAGGCAGGTCTGTGAGGTTTCCTTCTGCATTGCTCCCTGTGCTCTGTTGGCACCAAATGACTAGTGATCTCTTTGTCTGAGAAAATAACTGTGGTGATATCTGGGACTAAATATATGCCATGTCCTTAGTGATGTTTGCTACCAATTGTCTCCCTTTATGAGGAAACAAGTGTTCCAGGCACAGAACGACTCTGAAGAAGGCTGAACGTCCACAATTGAATGGTCATTGCCAGAAATGAAGTGGCAGCCGGATCAGACTGGGAAACTTAAGCTTCCATTAGACAATGAAGATGTGAGAATCTGGTACGTCCACAATTCACGGTTTCCTTAGATCCATGAAATTCCGTGTTGAATTTCAGTCAGAAAATGAAAACTCCGGAGCCTCTGTTCAGCAGGCCTGGGTGTAGCTCCCAGAGGCACACTGGTGCTCCTCTAGAATTTGGATAAAAATCGTTTTCACAGGAATAAGGAACCTTGATCCAGCCAGGTGGGTCTTGACAAACGAAATTGCTGCTTGTGCTGGCTATACTGACAAGCACCCACCTGTGCTAGTCCATGGCTTATTCAGCACAGGAATCTGCATCAATTGACCCAAGACAAAGGAAAGCTCAGGGAGGCAGCACCCGTTTAGAAAAGCATTTGTACTTCGAAGAGTCGGCCAATGATGTGAAAAGACATACCCATGGCAAATAGTTTTCATCATGGGCAGAATTTCACGGAGCAATATTGCTGGGAGAGAAAAGGCACCACCTGAGTGAGCCATGCTCAACAAAACTACCTAGGGCAGGAGCCCGGTTGCCCCCAGGCACTAGGCGTGTCAGGCCTCAGCATTGTAAGGAGAGTTCACTGAAGTCCCTGAGTGAAGTTTTCTCCGCTGTCCTACGTCTACGTTCCTAAAATTTACTCTGTGGTTTCTGATGATCCTGGGTTATGAACGGCCACCATTCACCGTTCTCCTTACACTCGTGCGTCTCCATCGACCTTAAAAGAAAGGGAGGACACACAACTGCTGGCTGGTAAATTCAGCAAAGTTTGTCTCAACACAAGAGACAGCTCTGTGGTGACCCGTCTTCCATGGTAAAACATTTCCTAGCGAATAAGGTATCTTCCCATCGCAATGACAATATGAGAGAATTGCCACCGATGGATTTGACGCTGTGCCTACAAACATCATCTTGAGGCCATACAGTAGTGAAGCACGGGAACCCAGGCGCTTCACCCTTTACCCTAGACCAGTGAAACTCAGAGAAGCACTATAGACCTGTGAGACATGACGTTGCTGGAAGCATCAGTGTACAGAGGCATGGGAACCTCGAAGGAGCTTCTTCCGTGTGAATAAAACGCAGGCTGAACTTCATAGCAGGTTCCAGATTCTCAGGAATTCCACGGGCTGTATTGCTCAGAGCTAGAACCCACTGCTTGGGGCACACTTGAACTGAAAAATCTTGCTGGACTCACGGCTTTCCCAAAGACCCAAGATTCTCAAAGAGCGAGCGTAAGGTTGACGGAAAAAAAACTGCCGGTGGCGCCTTTTTGCCTTGAAACCGGCAAGAAGCAAGATTTTCCTTAAACCATGAATCTCAGAAACATTGTGATCGTGAAGGAAACCCGGGGAGAGCAGATGTACTTCCAATAATCCAACACTTAAATGAAACCTCAAACCTAAATCCTATCCTAAAACCAACCCTAATCCTAACCCTAACCTAGGTCAAAACCTAGCCCTAGGTCTAAACCTAAAAAGAGGTGTAACCCTAAGCCTAGGTCTAATTCTGTATACTCCTAAACTTAAACTGAACCCTAACCTAAGGCTCACCCTAAACCAAGCCCTAACCCTAACCATATGTCTACCCTAAGGCTAAGCCTAATCCTAACCCCAAATCTGATGTGAACATGCAGCTCCCCCTACAACTAACCTTACTCCTAACCGTCACCCTTCGCCTGAACCTAACTTAACTCTATCCATCACCTTCAATCCAAGCCTCCATATCACCGTTAATGTAATCCAATCCCTTAAACTAGACAGAGAGCTAAACTTATCCACAACCAAAACGGATGTAACACACAAGCCGCAAGCCTGACCCCAACTCTTAACCTCGCACACTTTCTAACCCTCACACAAATATTAACCCTAACCCATACCTAAACAGTCAAGTTTACCATAAGCCTAAATGAGACAATAGGTTCTTTCATCCTTAAGCACTCTTACCTAAAACCTCACACTCACCCTACATTTCATCCACAACCTTACCATAACCCGAATCCTCACGCAGCCGTCACTCTAACCTGAACTCGAACACTGTCTCTAAACATGCCCACATGCCTGTACCTATGCCCGTTTAAAGTTAACCCTAAACCAAAATCTTCGGTCCCACTATTTTGCAGCATTTTAAAGAAGTACACTGGGAAAGCTTTTTCTGCAAGGAAGAAACTGCAGGCGGCGTGGCTGAAATGAGAATATCATGCTGCACGAGCTCTTTGCCCTCAGATGTAGAAGTGTCATCATTGGGCTTTATAGAGAAACGGGACTTTAATAAGTGATCATCAACCGCTGTGAATTCCCTTTGTTCTAGACGCCTGAAATAAAGAGTTGTCCTGAGTCACATAAACCTCCACCGAGTGGTCTTAATGTGGCGCGGGAACATGCCGATATAAGAGAATTCCGAAGAAGGCTGAACGTCCACAATTGAATGGTCATTGCCAGAAATGAAGTGGCAGCCGGATCAGACTGGGAAACTTAAGCTTCCATTAGACAATGAAGATGTGAGAATCTGGTACGTCCACAATTCACGGTTTCCTTAGATCCATGAAATTCCTTGTTGAATTTCAGTCAGAAAATGAAAACTCCGGAGCCTCTGTTCAGCAGGCCCGGGTTTAGCTCCCAGAGGCACACTGGTGCTCCTCTAGAATTTGGATAAAAATCGTTTTCACGGGAATAAGGAATCTTGATCAAGCCAGGTGGGTCTTGACAAACGAAATTGCTGCTTGTGCTGGCTATACTGACAAGCACCCACCTGTGCTAGTCCATGGCTTATTCAGCACAGGAATCTGCATCAATTGACCCAAGACAAAGGAAAGCTCAGGGAGGCAGCACCCGTTTAGAAAAGCATTTGTACTTCGAAGAGTCGGCCAATGATGTGAAAAGACATACCCATGGCAAATAGTTTTCATCATGGGCAGAATTTCACTTAGCAATATTGCTGGGAGAGAAAAGGGACCACCTGAGTGAGCCATGCTCAACAAAACAACCTAGGGCAGGAGCCCGGTTGCCCCCAGGCACTAGGCGTGTCAGGCCTCAGCATTGTAAGGAGAGTTCACTGAAGTCCCTGAGTGAAGTTTTCTCCGCTGTCCTACGTCTACGTTCCTAAAATTTACTCTGTGGTTTCTGATGATCCTGGGTTATGAACGGCCACCATTCACCGTTCTCCTTACACTCGTGCGTCTCCATCGACCTTAAAAGAAAGGGAGGACACACAACTGCTGGCTGGTAAATTCAGCAAAGTTTGTTTCAACACAAAAGACACAGCTCTGTGGTGACCCGTCTTCCACGGTAAAACATTTAATTTCAACTCTCTTTTATACACGTGTGTCTGTGGATTTCAACATTTCAGTGCACAGATTAGCACATTCCCATAGCGGAGTGAACCTCCCTTCCGTCATGTCTATAGGTATTTCTCCTTCCTATGGGCAGCTGGACAGTAATTTATCTGGGGAACGTCTGGTAAACCAGGACAATGGTGCTTCCCCAGCTTTCTGTGATGAAGGGCCAGGCCATTGGTTACCTTTATAAAAGTCTCCTGACACGTCCTAGTGATGTCTGTTTCTGGGACCATAGTGGCTTCCTCTTCCTCGGTTGGTCTTGTTGGTAGGTGCTGTCCAGTTGGTCTGCTTCAAAGCAACCCCAATGTACAGGACAAGGAAAGGCTTGCCAGTCCTGGGCCACCCTCATTTCTTTCTGATGTTTGAACCCATCGTTGCAGCTCCCGTGGCCATGCATCCTGCAAACGGCCTGACTCTTTGTCACTGATCCTCCCCTTTAATCTGACCAAAAGTGTTCGTCATCTGGTCCTCTCTCTGACAAGGTTCTGCCTAGTTTTACTAGTCCTCCACTACCTGACAGTGTATCAATGATTAGCATAAGGTTTTCAGTGGTGTATTTTGTCATCCTCAGTGTGTCCTTATTGGGGGCTCTTACAACTCTTGTTACAATCCATACACCAATTGTATCTGACGTAGTCATACGTATATTGCCATCATTCTTTTCTAGACATTTACTTTCTATTGAGCCCTTGGGATCAGCTCCCCTTTTTTTCCTCCTCCCCCACTCGTGGTTCCTTGATAGATTATAGATTGTTATTATTTTCATATCTCACATCGACCATTGTCTCTTTTATCCTCAGCTTTCTGTTGTTCCTCTCCCTGCGAGGGGTGTGCGGTTATATGTCATTTGGTATCTCTATTCCCATTCCTGTTCCTGGGTTCCATGTGTTGTGAGTTTTATCTCTTGCTAATACCTATGCACTCTAGTCCAGAGTGGGAAGCGGCACTGGGGTGATGATAGTGGGCGGTGATGAGACCTCAAGGGGTCAGAGGCAGATTGTGTGATTCATTGGTGCGATCCATATCTCCTCAGGGGGGCCTCCACCCAGTGGGACACAGCATCTGGGAGGCTTGTGGCTTTCTCCTGAGACAGCATGGTGGCCAAGGGCCCAGACTTGAGGGTGGGACTCTGGGCCTGGGGTGGCAGCACTTGCAGAAGCCACCCCCTCCCCCAGGCACCCACCTGGATATGGATGAGCACGTGAGACAGTTGGCTGTGAACTTTGAGGGTGGCCTCAGTGTCTCAGAGCAGGTGGGGTCTGGCCTGAGTCAGCTCCCACAGCTCCAACCAGGAAGCCCTGCCCCCAGGCGGGGGTCAGCAGTTATCCCAGCAAGCTCATTCCTCCCCCTCAGCTTCTGTCTGGTCAGCCCTTCAGCTTCCTGGCTGGGTTTAGAACTTGTCCTAAGCTCCCAGAGGGCCACCGTCTTGAGATCTTGCTCAGCGCTTCAGGCCTTTCTGCAAACTCTCCTCCCAGGAGCCCATTATCACTAGCAGTTTACCCCTTGCTCTAACGATGCTCCAGGAGGCCTGCTTGGGAAGTGTTGGGCTGTTGCCTGGTTCAGCCCCACTAACTGCTCCTCAGGAGAAAGAAGAGGTTCCCTGCTCTTGGAAAGATTTACTGGCTTGCAAACCCTCTGGAGGATCCCCATGAGTCAGTAGGTGGGGTCATTCTAAAGCCCGGCACTCCGCAGGTAGCCACGTTGTGTGCCACCCAGGCATGCTGTGTGTTTGGAAGAGACTGCACACCCTTCAAAGGTAGAAGCTGCACCCCTCCATGGTTCTTGCATGCAGCAAATGCAGGGACCCTGAGACTCCGGGCCAGCCTCTGGGCTAGGATCATGGGCAAATCGTTATCTCGCCTAAGCTCCATCTGGGCTGGAAACGCAGTAGCTTGTACTGTGACCTGGGTCAGCCTGGGGCTGTGCAGGGCATCCTCAGCCCAGCTCAACTCTTCCCAGAACACCCCTGCAGGTGCAGGGAGCCCTTGGCTTGGGAAAGTGACCCTACTAAGTGGGCTTTGTGACCAGGCTCCCTGATCCACCGACCCAGGTTTGCCTCCTCCACAGGCTGCAGACAGCAGGGGCTGCCCTGAGTTCCCTGAACTCGGGCTATCTCCAGAGACAGTGTGGGCAGGATCTGGAGGGTGTGGAAGTGAGTCGTGCTGGGAAAGTGGATGGAGGAACGGAGGGTAGGGTAGATGCTGGGTGGGCTGAGGGGGCAGGAGATGCCCTGCAGAGTTCTAGAACCAGGGCTGAGGGATGTGGGAGCTGTTGGGACCAGCTGGCCCTTTCGTGAGTTTTAGGAGCTGCCTGAATTCCATCCACATTGACCCTCTCCAGCCCCACCTTTGGCAGATGCTGGAAGAGAAGTTCAAGGTCTTCCGGGAGAAAGGGCAGAGTGTGGGGCTGCCAGGGTGCAGGCCCTGAGGGAGCTGGCAGGTGCCCTGGAACTCGCCTCCCCCAGCTCCATGGCCCAGAGTCAAGTCCACAGGAGCGGCGTTGAGGCCACATGGGTGAGGCTGGACAAGGCAATGAAAGCCCGCAGAGAGGTGGGTGCTCAGAGGGACAGGCCAGTGACAGCCAAGGGGCTCGGGACAAAGGGGCCTACCCCAGATGTGTGTGCATCGTGTGCGTGTGTGCTCATGTGTAGGGGTGGGCATGTGGGTGTGTGCATGCATACTTCTGTGTGTATTCTCGTGTGCACATGTTTGTATGAAGGGGCATGGCTGACTCCAGCTCCCAGCATCAATCATCCTTCCCCGTCCAACCACGCTCCTTCCTGCCCCCAGTTTGGAGTTGTTCAGCGCAGGTCACTCCTTGTGGCAGGACCACGAAGTGGGCTCTCCCTGTGCTCCCTGAGCACGGGCCGCAGTTTCGTTGGGGGCACAGGCCCTGCTGGTCTTCTTGCTGACCGCCACTCTTAGAGCTCCCTGCCGCCCCTCCCCACAGCCTCCTTTCGCGGGATCTGGTGTCTAAGTGCACTGAGCACCTGACAGGTCCTGCAACCGAAATCCTGGGGCTGGGTGGCCCCGGGGCCAGCCCTCTCCTCACTGACTGTTGGAGGTGCTACAGGCAGACCCCCTGACAGGCAGCCCACTCGCTCCCTGAGCCGCCGTCTCATGTGCTCAGGGCTCCCCATCTTATTGCCTTCCTCCCAACATGCGTGTCAAGACCCTTTACTCCCTCGGGCCCTGCCTGTGGCCCCCGGGCCTCATCAGGAACCTGCTGTGATCAGAGGAAACCATCCATCTTCTAACCACCGAAGGGCCAGAAGGCGCGAATGTACAGCGATGATAATAGGTAAAGGTCACGGTAAAGTCACAGAGGACAGGAAAGACAGGGGCGAGAGAATACAATACAGAGTCAGACATGTTTTATTAGGCATGCTCACGTCAGCTCCTCTTGATGGACCACGTGGAACTGGGAGAAGTGGAACCTTTGCTATCTTGGGACGTGTATAGGGAGCCTGGAGACACACCTCTTCAGTAGTGACATGGGTCACAAGGTGGGCGGTATCTATCGTAAGGCCCCTGTACTTGAGCTCACCAAGGTGAGGAAAGCTAATACCTGCATTGGGGGAAGCTACAACGGGGGCTGGGTGTCACGGTGGGAAGAGAGGGCAAAAGGATCATATCTGCTTCTACACAGAGATACAATCAGCCATGTGCTCACATTAAGCAGCCTAGCTGTTAACGGAGAATCCGTGGGAATGATTTTTAAAGCAGGATAATGTACTTGGACTTTACCTCTAACTTACCAAAGTAGAGGCTTTCCTACCGTGGAATACCAGCTTTCCAGATTCTCCCTGTTATAAGTTAGGGAATAGAGTCTTCGTCCTATTTCCCTCCGTGTTAAAGCCCCACAAATCCCCAAGCCACAGTCTTTGCTCAAAAGGAGGTGGCCCTGTTCTAAGGGAGAAAGTTGCTGGCCCTCCTTCCCGCTGTGCCCTCGACTTCCACAAGGCGGCGCTCGAGCTGTGGGGCCACATGCAGAAGGTGGTCCTGGTGGAGGGTGCTGTCCTTGGCCACGACCTGGTGTCTGTGGAGGTCCTGCAGTGCCAGCACCGCCTCCTGCAGGGGAGGGCCCCAGTCCCTCCCCCCCACAAGAACCCCTCTTCTGTAGGCAATGGATGGATGAGGAACCCTCACCCCCAGCTGACCCCAGGCAGGACTGCAGCCCGCCCCTTCCCCCTCTGGGATAGGGGTGACGGGCCTGGGTTTGACCTAGGCTGGGGTACAGCCAGGATGGCCTGCAGAGTCCTGGGTGGAGGAGCATTCAGCCTGCTCTCTGCCAGCTGCAGAGGGAGCTGGTGGCTGTGGACAAGGTGGTGTTTCAGATGGGGATGGAGGCCATCCAGGTACACCCTGCGGTCCAGGAGGGCCTGGCCGAGCAGCTGGCTGAGGTGCTGGAGGCCTGGGCCACCTGAACATGAAGGCCTGGGAGCAGGGCCAGCAGCTGGATTGGGTAGCCCATGGCCACGCCTTCCTCAGGCACTGCCAGGAACTGCTGTATGTGCCACCCCACCTGGATGGGGGCTCGCTCTGTCCCATGCGGGTGGGGGCACCCAGCACTTCCCTGCCTCCTCCCTGTTCTGCCCTCTGGCCCTGAGACCTGTTCCCATGCCCTGTCCCCCACCCAGCACTCAGGCTCAAGAGAAGCAGGCGCTAGTCTATATCCTCAGAAGGGCCAGCTGGGGCCAAGAAGACACTGGGGCAGGAGCTCTGCCTGAGAGCCCAGGCAGTGCGGCCGGCGGGGTAGCAGCTGCTGGACACCAGCTACGTCATGGCCCCAGAGATGTGCGCGCTGAGGTCTAGGGCCAGGGTGGTGCGTGGCCAGAGCTCCCTTTCCTGCTGCTCCCTGCTCCACGGTAACCCAGCTCTATCCCACCCAGGCGACACCCTGCGCCCCTCCCAACAGCCCTCTGCTCCCCAGGTCACAGTGTCTCCGGGAACTGGACAGGCAGCTGCAGGAGCTCCGGATGGCCTAGGCCCTTCACCAGGACCACTGCCAGGTGAGCCAGGACTAGGAGGAGCTGCGGGGAATGCTGGGTCAGGCCGAGGTCTGGCTGGCCTCCTGAGAGGACCTCCTGCTAGACCCTGACTGTGGGGTGAGCAGGGATCCGCCCCTTAGAGGGCCACATGCCTGGCACCAGGACTTGGAAAGGCAGCTGGTGGCCCAGGAGGAGAAGCTCACCCAGCTCCAAATGCAGGTGAGGGTGTGGAGTGCGGGACTGAGGAGGGGTCGAGGGGCCTCCACCTGCGGTGGGGTCTCCAGAGCATTGATCTGCCCTGAGGGGCACACCTTCGGGGAAACAGCCACAGGGTCCTGTCCTCCATGGGCAGTCTGGCTCTGTGGGGTCCATCACAGCTTCTTCTGCCCAACTGCTCCCTCCCCTCCTCTTCCTGGTTTCGCCCTGTGAGAGTTGCCCCCAGAGCAAGCCCTGTGGGACACACAGGGTCACTATGGGTGGAAACCAATCAATAATCTCATGGGTGCAGAGCACACTCTGAGGAACACAGGGTGGTGACACTAGCTACAGAGAATCTGAGTGGAGCAAGGGTTTGTAATCCTTGTGTAGGCTGGGGGTGGGGCTGATAGGGGGGGATTGATACCACAGGATCCTGTGGGACTGAAAGTGAGGACCTGAGGGTGGACGGGCAGAGGGAGTGCCCCATCCTCTGAGGCAGGAAGGTGGTCAGCTAGGGTGAGTACGGAGGAAGATGAGCAGGGGCTGCTGCAGTCACGCAAATGTCACGTAAGAATCTCACTTTAGTATAAAATGTTTGTCTCCATTGCAAAGCCACCTCTAGCAACTAGGATCCCCTCTCTCCCCATCTGGAGTTGACGAGTGAAGAAAATCAAAAACTGAGGCAAAGCAGTCCACAGGACTAACAGACCACCAACACCACAGCCCTCCATCCTTGTCCTGGAGACCAGGAGAGTTAGATGGTGCCCAGCCACCGCCTCAAACTGCTCTGGTTGAGCTCAAACTGGCAACTTGTGCACAGCTTGAAAGCCAATGGAAGGTGACTTCATGAAGAGGGCATTACAAGTTTGACAGGGACTGCTGGAACCCCGAAACCAAGGCCCTTCAAATCCAAAACAGAGCGCAGCTCCGGGAATCACCCCTGCCCAAGCAACAGTCGAGCTGATAAAGTGAACACATGGCACCTCTAAGGCAAGTGCTTCCCAGAGCAAAGGGGAGCATTTGCCCTCAAAGTTCAGGAGGGAGGGAGGGGCCAGGGAGAAGGCAAGAAGAGTGCTGTGTTATATTATGAGAGCTGCAAACAAAATGTGTAGAAATTGTTAAACTGCTCTGCATGTTTCCACTTAAAACAAAACCCTCTATATTAAAATTCATATATATATGTGCATTATATATATATATATATGTATATATATATATATGTCAAACCTAAGGTCAGAAAAAGGCATGCCCCGGGCTGCTGCTCATGGCAAGGTCAGTGGTCTGAAACCCATCAGAAAGACGCGGCTCGGCTGTCTGCTCCCGTAGTGACAGCCTCAGAGACTCAGGGGCCGTCGTGTGCTGTCCTATTGGGCCTCGATGATAGAAATCGACTTGATGGCAATGTTTTGAGTGCTTTGAAGGTCAGAAACTGTAGACAGTGATCTATAAACGTCCTTCTCTCCTGTAAGGTGTCTGTAACACAATCAAAGGAAAACAATCGGTCTGCTCTCCAGATCTTCAATGGGACCATTTCCAGGGAGCCTGGCCACACACTGCCAGGCTGTGCCTCCTCAGATCCGCTGGCACTGCTAGGAAGGTTGTGGGCCCTGCAGGGGTGGGGTACTCTCCAGCCTGTTCCCCAGCAATAGAGGCACTAGGCCAAGACTGGAAGAGCCCCGGCAGGGGAGAGTGGGGAGGTTGAGGCAGTCACTGTGCCCTGCTTCTGACACTCTTCATGTGGCTGCTATGGTCACCCTTGACCTCAGGGAAGGCCAAGGGTCACCAGGGCAGAAAACACTTCCTTTTTATGGTGAGGGCCATATCGCGTCTCAACTTCACTGCTAATTAGCTGTGGTCTCTAGCAAGTAACCCAGCCTCTCGGTGCACCCAGTTTCCCCAGTGCTATCTGGAGTCCCCAGAAGGGCCAGGTACAGCCAGGCTGCTTGCAGCTGGGCCAGAACCAGCAGCTGCCCTCACCGTGCCCTGAAGCCAGAAGCCCAGAACTCAAAGGCTGAGCTTTGCTGAAGGTCGTCTGACATGGCCTCTCAGCTTAAGTAAGGGGTCCCAACTCCAGGCTGCACAAGTTGCTCCCTGGAACACGTGGCCCGGGCCCCCAATGTGGGCACACAGAAAGCCAGTTCACCTCTCAGGGGTTTGGCAGAGCCGCAGCACAGCAAGGGTCTCCCTGGAAGCCCGTCCAGCCCATGCCCAGCACCTCCCCCAAACTCACCCCTGCTCCAGGCTGCTAGTACTCACTGTAGGTCCTGTCACCACTGCTGGGCCCTGGGGGCAGTGCTGGGCCGCCACTCCAGCAGGCTCTCCGCTAGTGGGGCAGGCTGCCCCCTGGTGGCCACCCATCTTCACTTGGTGCTGAAACATTGCAAACTTGGTTAAGAGGAGCTGAGAAGAGAGGAGAGGGGTCACAGGGGGCCCTGGCTGGTGGGCTGTTAGACACCTCAGTGAGTGACTGGGCAGGGCAAGACTGGACAGCCACAGAACTTGCCCCTCTACGCAGAGAGGGGAATAGGAAGCCACAGCTGTTCTCAGTCCAGACTGATGTTCCCCATCAGCCCCTTGTGCATGCAGCCCCCCCTCCACCACCCATCTTCCTTCGGCTCCAGGGCACCTTCCTTGCCCCTAGCCCCTTCCTCACTAGGGTGTGCTCATAGTGCTCTCTCCTCTGGCCACCAGCTGCTGGCTGCTCAGCCAGCTCTGCAAGTCCTTGGCTTCCCTCAGGAAGCCCTGCAGTGTCAGCATCCTCTTCAGATCCTGGCCCCTGTGGTGACAGCTGAGTCCCCCAACAGTTAGTGTGCATGTGTCCACACTCTGGAGGACAAGGGACTCAATCAAAGGGGCTGCCTGAAGGACAAGTTTATTCAAGGTCTTTGCCCAGGCTGCTCCTCTGGATTCAAGAAGCAAACCCAGGGCAGGGGGAGTTGGGGCTGGCGAGGGTGTGGCTGTGGGGAAGGGCAGGTGACTGGATCCAGGGAGCCGAGCCCCTGCCCTGCAGGCTCTCCTCAAAGGTTTGTGGGAAGAGGAAACAGTGAAGGACTCATCTTTTCCTGACACATGTCTACAGGCCTCTGTCACGGTTCTCTTAAAGGCAGGGGTAGCATCTAGGGGAATAAGCAACCCCAGCCAGTTTTCTGGTACCCCCGGATGCAGTGACCCTCACTGTTGGGCTGCCAACTCCCACAGTGTCTTCAGCTGCTTCCAGAGCCTCCCCTGCATCACACCCAGCTGCTCTGAGACCTCAGTTACAAGGATCTACATATAACTTCCTCCCTGGGGGATGGACAACAGAAAAGTGGGTGAAGGGAGACAAAATATGTAAGATCTGACAAATTATCAAGGGTTCATGAGTGAGGGGGGAACAGGGAGGGCGGAAAAAAATGAGGACATGATGCCAAGGCCTTAAGTGGAGAGCAAATGTTTTGAGAATGATGAGGGCAATGAATGTACGGATGTGCTTTACACAACTGATGTATGTATGGATTGTGATAAGAGTTGTATGTGCCCCTAATAAAATGATTTAAAAAAATTAACTCATTTATATTTCTTAGGACAATGCCATTTGTATTTCAAAGCAACATTCACGAAAACTATTTTTCACCTTCACTATCTTCTATTTAGTTTTAAACAGTGCAAAAACAATTCTTATGCCTTTTTATGAGATGTAATGCAAGTAGACATAAATTTATGCATAATTAAAAATGTGAATGAACAAAATATTTTGTTAAAGAATTTGAACTTTTGTGAAGGAGATTTCCCTCCTCAAAGGTGTTGTTGGTTGTTATGTGCCATTGAGGCGATTCTGACTCCCTGTGACGGGAAGGAAAGGCACACTGTGCTATAGTGTAAGGGTTTTCAGCGGCTACTTCCTCTGAAGTGGGCAGTGGAACCCTTCTTTGTATTCTGTTCTTAGCCTGGAAGTTTCCCTGACACCTCTTCGCTTCGGGTAACCCTGCTGGCATTTGAAATACCAGTCACGTGGCTTCCAGCATCACAGTAACACACAACTCACCACAGCACCACAAATGGACAGACAACAACAGGATAGGAGTCTTCATGGGAGCAGGCAGTCACGTCTTCACTCTCTCAATGGGGATCAGTGAGTTCAAACTGCCAGTCTCTCTGTTACAGCCGCACATGCAACCACTGTGCTGCTAGGTACATTTCCCTAAAATTCTGCCTAGAAAAATCTGTGGAACAGTTCTTCTCTGTCACAGAGGGTCACTGTGAGCCAGGATGGGCTCTGAGACACACAAATGCAACACCATGAAGCCACCTTACTCTGTCCTGCTCTTATTTAACTCTACTCTTTTCTGAGCTATCTTTTCCATATATTCAGAAGAGACTGGCACTGAGCAGTGTTAATTCCACCAAGGGCAGGAAGGAGATCAAAGAGTCACAAAGGACTATCTCTTTGATCTCATGCCACTGCACTAAGGAGGCTTGGGTGGCAGCTGGAAGCTGCACATTTCACTCCCTGTCCCTACACTCTTGGCTGAGTCTCCTCAGAGTGAGCCTGCCCCTTTACCCAGCTCACTGCATTGGCTGTCTTGCTCTGAAAAGAGAATTCGCACATGTGAGTCTGACTGGGTGACAGATGGGAATCTTAATGCTGCTCTTTGGAATATGAAAGGTCTTGGATCAGAGTGCTGCAGGGGAGTGATGTCTGCAGAAGACCTGCTGGTCTCCCAGTTAGAAAGAAGCCTTCCCCTTTGCCTCAGAGGTGCGTTCTCTGTGGGTGGCAAGTCAGATCCTTGGGCTGGCACTCTCAGTAAACAGATCATATGGGCACCTTGAGAAGTGCTTGCTCACTGACCCAGCTCCCGAGGGATGTAAATATACCAACCAGGATGACTAAGGACACCAATGCCTAGAATGATCACATTCTTTGCATGTGTACAAATGAGGTGGGCAGCCACCTGCGCTGATGGTGGCTGCACAGTGTCTGGAATCACACCTGGCTAGGTGGACCATTGAAAGAGTTGGTGACATGATAATAGGGAGTACACCCCCTTGCCAGTAAAGCTGAGGAAATGGCATTTGAGGAAGCAGGGGCAGCTGGGTCACCAGCATGAAGTCAGCGAGAATGTTGCTTGTGCCTCCTTTGTTCACTGGTGGCTGCTGGCATCTGGGTAGTGAGGACACCATGGCTACTGCCAGAATTCTCCACGGTCCCTGGTTCCACTCTCAAGTCGCTGGCTTCATCACTACCACTGCCATCGAGTTGATTCTGACTCACAGCAACCCAAAAGGACAGAGTAGAACTGCGGCTGGTGGGTCTGGGGGGCTGTGGATCATTATGAGAGCATTTCTATCTCGCAGTAGCTAAAGGGTCCAAAATGCTGGCCTTATGGTTAGCAGCCCAACATAACCCACTTGGTCATGAACCCTTGCCAGCTGATCCAGGGAGTCCATTCCCAAGTGCATATCTAAAAGAATGAAAGACGAGTACCCAGATGGATGCTGCACTAATCACTATGGGCAAAAGGTAAACAATAAGCCAACAATACCCATCAGTAGAAGAATAGAGAAAATATGACCTACACAGAATGGGATATACATATAGTCTGCCACAAGAAAACTAAGGCCTTTGATTCAGACAGACTCTGTAACACAGGTGAACGCAAGACATGTAGTGAAAGACGCCAAACACCAAATGCCATGTATTGTGAGTCCATTTAGAGCAAAAATGCTGGACAGGTAAATCCTGTAGAGCCATAGAGTAGATTGGTGGTTTCCCAGGGTGGGGTGGGAGGGGCAATGGGGAATGACTGCTTAATGGCTGCAGGGTCGATGAAAATGTTCTGGAACTGGATGGTGGAAAGCTTTCACAGTGTCCTTAAAACTACTCTTAAAAAGGGGAGAGAAAGAATCTGCAGAAAGCACAGTTCTGATTGACTCACATGAATGCGGTCACCAAGAATTGGAATCCCCTAGAATTGGAATAGCAGCTAGACTATTGTTTCCTTGGGAGGTGCCTCCAGGAAGGACCAGTGGAGAAGGGTAATACTGATAGAGCAAAGGGAAGAGGCCGATAAAGAAATGTCATTGAGTAGGTTCCCAGAGACAGTATAAATCCTCTTGTAGTTGTCCCAGACAAAGGCTGAGGGAACTGGAGTGTGGCTCCACCTATCCACATGTGTCATTGGTTAAAGTGGCATTAGGTCCTGGAGGATGTCAACTCCCCTGTCTGCTCAATGACTGTTCCCTGTGTGGGGAGTTACATGTGCTTCCTGTGAGACCATTGGTATTTATGGGAGTGGTGGGTGCCAAATGCTAATACATGGGCACATTAGCAGCTGCTACAGCAAGTGCTGTACATTTTTAGCTGCTTGAGTGACAGGTGGGCCCTACCTCCTGCCTATATTCAGTGGTAGGGTGTTCAGATGGGGGCATCCGAAAAATAATAAGGCCCTATTCTTTGCAAATAGACATTATTATTATTTTAATCTGTCCCAACCCCCTTTCTTATCTGTCCCTGTGAACTACCTCACTGGCTGAAACATCAGGTCCCTGGGGAAGACATCACATTTCAATACGGTCACAATGCTGTTTTCATTGGCCCAGTGGAGACACTGACATAAGATGTGTCAACTAGACGCTTTTTCTGGAGCATTTCCAAACAAAAAACGAAAAAGAAAGTCCCGCTTTTGCAAGTGGCCTGGCATCTAAGAAGCATAATTCAGAAGCACATGTCCCGCCACGTGGAGGAGGCAGTCTATGTTGCGAGATTACAGCATGTGCCCTGAGAGACAGACACAAAGAACACAGGAACATGCCAGTGGTGGTCAGGAACGGTCGACAGAGCCAGCTGTCCTCTTGTTCTCCCCACCTTTCCATTTTCCTAGGATTCTCTCTTCCAAGTATTGGTCTCTTTACCTGTTTACAACCAAATGAGCCCCAAATAAGATCCAGATCATAGAAATAGAAGGAGGAAGTTGGATGGAGACTGCAGTTCATACTCCCCGGAAGCCATTCAGACTCCCTGAAAGAAGGAGACACTGTGATGGAATTAGCTCTGGATTCCTGACATTTATTGAGGAATGCTCAGGGAATAAGCACCTGTGGGGGGAATCAAGGAAGGGCACAAGAGGGAAATCTCAACAGAGGTCTCAGCCCTGCCTATGGAGAGTGTCAGAGTCAGTGTTCCCTAGAGAAACCAAACCAGTTATATAGCTGTAACTGGAGATATTGATATATCCACCAAGGCTCCTATGGTTAACCACTGCACCGGCCACTGATTGCCATCAAGGTGGACTCAAAGTGACTGTGTAAAACAGTATAGAACTGACCTTTTGAGCGTTGGAGACTGTAACTCTTCAGGAGATTACGAAGCTTCATCTTTCCCTCAAGGAGCCCTTGATGTTTTCAAACTGATGTCCTTGCTGTTGAATGCCCAAAGGGCCACCAACTACGACACCAGAGCCCCAGAGAGTGAGGCTTATTTCTAGGAATTGGCTCACATAGGGAAATGGCAAGTTCCAAATTCATAGGTCAGGCAACAGCCTAAAGAGCTCTGTAGATGTTCATCCTAAAATCCATAGGTTAGGTGATGGGAAAAGACAAGAATAAGAATGGTCAGAACACACCCTAGGGAAACTCCCTTTCTGCGCTGAAGGCCTTTGGATGATAGGTTTACCCCTTCCCACATTATGGAAGGTATTCTATTTTGCTTGAGACCAACTCCTTCATAAGAGCAAATAGATGAGGTGAACAAGCGGCCATCTAGCTCAGAAGCAATAAAGCCCACCTGGAAGAAGCACACCAGCCGGTGCGATCATGAGGTGCCAAAGGGACCAGGTATAAGGCATCATGCAAAAAAAAAAAAAAGAATATATATACGTATATATATATATATATATATATATATACCATAGAGAATGAAGGGGGAAGTGCAGAGTGGAGACCAGAGGCCCAAATGTCGACCACTGGAGATCCCCTCATAGAGGGCTTTAGGAGAGGAGATGGGTCAGTCAGGGTGCGATGTATTACCGATGAAGAACACAGCTTTCCCCCAGATCCTGGATGCTTCCTCTCCCCAACTACTAGGATCCAAATTCTACCTTGCAGGACTGGATAGGGCAGAGGCTGTACACTGGTGCATATGGAAGCTGGAGGCACAGGGAATCCAGGGTGGATGATACCATCAGGACCAGGGGTGTGAGGGGTGATACTGGGAGAGTGGAGGGTGAGTGGGTTGGAAAGGGGTAACTGATTACAAGGATCCACATGTGACCTCCTCCCTGGGAGATGGACGGCAGAGAATGGGGGAAGGGAGTCTCCGGAAAGGGCAAGAGATGACAAAATAACAATCTGTGGATTATCAAGAGCTCATGAGGGATGGGGAGCGGGGACAAAAAAAGAGGACCTGATGCGGAGGGCTTAAGTGGAGAGCAAATGCTTTGAGAGTGATTAGGGCAAAGAATGTACAGATGTGCTTTATAAAATTGATGTATGTATATCTATGGATTGTGATAAGAGTGGTATGAGCCCCTAATAAAATGTTTAAAAAGCAAGAGCAAATAGATGAATGCTTATTTGACCAAAAAACTGGGCACCATAGCCTCGCCACATTGATATGCAAAAGGAGCCATCACAGGGAGCTCTGTAACTGGGACCTGGCCAAGTGGTGACCAGTAGCCTGGGACTTTGTAGCCTAATGTGTTGCAGCAAATTGCTTACTAGTTCTCCTCTAGCTATAGTCTTTGTAACGCCTACCAATGACAGGGTGGAACTGTGCCACCGAGGGAAGTAGATAGCATGCTAATAATATCAGTAAAGTGCATGGCATCCTCGAAGAGGTGAGACCATTCAAATAAGACCTGTAGACCCCTAATGTGGGGATTGGTCGGTATGGTCATCCTGGGTGTGTTAACTCAGAAACAGAAAGTGGAGTTTCAAGAGCACCGAGAAAGACGAGCCAGCAGTGGAGTGAGCTCTTTGGACCCAGGATTATTACTCTGAGCACCACCTCTGTCCAGGAGACAGAGATCCCTGACACTGGATGCATCAGGAGACACTGAAAAACAGTGGCAGATAAATAGCTCATGGAAGCAGAGGCAGCAGCACCAAGACCCCAGAACAGGGAGCTCGCCAGCACACAGAATGAGAAAGCTGAGTGTTTTGGGTCAAGGCTTCCAGACAAAGCGGGCTGCCTCAACGCACCTATCAGCAGAGCTGAAAGAACTTTGCACACGGTCCCAAGCAGAGCAGAGGTCAAGGAGCTGCAGGGCACAGGCCAAGGACCAGAAAAAGTTCTGCCTCTGGACACCACTGGGAAGAGACTGTCCTGACTGAAGAACTATATCCCCAGTCATTTCTGATCCTGAATTGTCACCTGCTAGGTCCCCAATTAACCCCAGAAAAATAAGTATTGTTTGCGAGTTCTGTGTGGCCATTGCCACTTAAGGATTATCAAACCCAGCAGAGAAGAAGAGAGTGTCATGGTACGGATGGTTGGTGTCAGAAACTGTGAAAAGAAAGGAGGGTGGAGGCATTTTGTTCTCTGTCTCATAGGAATCAGCCTTGGGCTGTTTATCTTGATTTTCCTCCATTGCCTTTTGTGAAGTTACAGGGGGGTCAAATGCCTCCACTATGCCATTTATACCCCTACATTGACAAGTCGTTGGATGAAGGTTAGTTTGGGAAGGAGCAGACCATGGATGAGCTCTCATCAGCTGAGGCAATCCCGATAGGGGCCAGACAGCTGGGACCTTTTCTATCAGTGGCTCTCTCAGCAGCTGGGGAAATCAGTCTCTTGGCCCTGAGAGGAATCTGGGTGACACACTCATCTATGACAATACCCTGAAGAACAAGCTCCCACAAAAACCTGGCTGAGAACTCTCGCCTAGAACACAGGAGTGCATGCCTAGCTAATAATAGCCATTTACTGAAGGCCCTATGATTGGAACTGTGCTTCATTTACAGATGGAAAACTAGAGGAAGGGATTTAAGGTGGCTAAGTTAATAAGTGACAGAGACAAGATTCAAACACAAGTTTGAAGCTGGTACTGTTAGCTTTTTTTCCAGGGCTGGGTTTTAGATGAGGCAAATGAGACACTTGTCAGGCACACAAGGTAAAGAGGCCTTCCCTCTCCAGTGTGACTTTCCCCATAAGTCTGAGTCATGGGCCTGGTGTGTCTTATTTGCCTTCCCTGAGTCTCAGAACCTGGTCTAGTCTGATTTGCTATTTGGAGGAATAAGCCAGAATGCTCAAGTACTCTGAGTCAAGACCCAATCTCCCCTGGAATTGTTCAGTGGGACTTACCAGCCTCTTCCTTCGTGTTTCACTTTTCTAGAAACCTCCATGGAGGACTAGCTCTCATGAAGAGAGCTTCAAAAAGCTCATGGCAAAATTCCATTATTTTTTCATATCATTTTCCACACGCTTTTGGAAGCTCCCTCCTCATCCCTTTCCACAGTCTTTCTCAAGGAAAGAGACTGTTGCTGGTTGATGTCAGATGCCCGAGTCTGTTTTCTACTCAGAATGCTCTGCACAAACTCTATCAACAAATAATGCAGAGTCAAACGTGCTGTGTGTCTTTAAGTTGATGTCAGCTCATAGTGACCCTACAGGACAGAGTAGAACTGCACCCAAAGGTGTCCTAGGCTGAGATCGTTATGGGACCAGCTCATCAGGTCTTTTCCCCTTTAGAGCCCATGGGTAGGTTCAAACTACCAGCCTTTTGTTTAGCCACCCAGTCCTTAGCCATTGTACCACCAGGGCTCTTTAAAACAGGGATTAGGTTGATTAATTTTAAAATCTCCAGGAACATTTGAAAGCTGCTTCCCAGAACACCCTTCCCCAGATTGTTGATTAAGACGGGCATTTGGGGACTCATTTCTTTCTCATTTGTGTAAGTGCACTCTATGAGAGGGGTTTCCCTTCATAGATAGGTGATCACATACTATTTTTCCAAATTGAACCACTCTTGGTGGTATAATGGGTTAAGAGTTGGGCTGCTGCTAATGGCAAAGTTAATGGTTCAAACCCACCAGCTACTCCTTGGGAGAAAGATGAGGGTTTTCTGCTCCAGTAAAGATGTGCAATTCTGAAAATCAGCAGAGCCAGTCTATTGTGCCATGTATGAGGTCAACCCCATGGCAGTGGATTTGGTTTTGGTTTGGGTCTGTGGGGGAAGTCCTTAAGTCATTCTTTAGTCACATGGAGGAGTCCCTGGGTAGTGCAGTTGGCTAATATACTGGGCTACTAACTCATAGGTTGGAGCTTCAAGCCCAGCCAGAAGTGTCTCTGAAGAAAGGCCTGGTGCTGCATTTCAAACAACAAAAACAAAATCAGTTATAGAAAAAAACAACAGAATGTCGTTCTACTCTGGCCCAAAGGAGTCCCTATGAATCAGAGTTAACTTCATGGCAACTGGCATGGGTTTGGTCCATGGGAAAAAAGAACCCTTCATAATTGCCTCCATGCCCAATAGTTCCTTTCCTGTATCCCTAGACCACCCCAGCACCCTCAGCATCTTGCCTTATAATTGCCATGGGTCCGTCTGTCTTCCCAATGGGCTAGACCGTGATGCAGCCAGTGCCGACACAGAGGGATTGTGCAGTCCCTGCATGATCTACAGTCCTCATGACATATATCTTGAATGAAGATTAAGTGATCCTCTCTAGAGCTTAGCTCAGGTGAATCCACTACCTCAGCTGGAACCGAAGTGGTGCCAGACCAATATCTGTTTTTAAAAGATAGAAGGGCATTCCTAATCTTTGTGGAGAAACAGAGAGGATTTAGTGAAATGTTTCTGCAGTTGAGGCTACAGATGATCTGTTGACATGGTCTAAAAGGTTGTAGGTGGTTTAATGTCTCTCGGTACCATCAACTTTGCATTTTGTCCTGACTTAGCAAATTGGTTGGGATTTCGGCTTACTGACAAGGACCTTCAGAAAGAATGTGGTTGCAGGAGCAAGTTTAAGAAAGGAAAGAGCTTTGAAGCAGCCCTCACTGAGTGCCAATCCAAAACTCTGTAACCCAGCACCTCAGAGGGCTTGACCTGGGATGGACTATGGCAGCAGCACCATGAGCCACTTCCTCCAGTGGCCCTGACTGAAGGCTCAGAACCTGCCTCTGATTGGCAGCTGAGAGATACTAGGACCGTCACCTGCCACACCGAATGTATTTCTCCTGGCAGTAAGAATCCCCAAAGTACACTATGTTCGGGCAATCTTTCCAGCCTACAAGCAGTTGTTGCTTATCTCTGTTAGCTTTGTGCAGGGGAACAATCAGGCTTTGAAATTGAAAGACTTGCATGCATGTGACCCATGAGGTTAAGAGCCCAACACATAACCACTATATTACCAGGGTTCCTGCCTCTTGAAGGATAGGTAAGCAACAAAAGGACCATTTCTCTTAAAACCTCTGATCTAGAGTGGCACACAACTCCTTCCACTTTTATTCTATTGGCCAAGCCCTTTGCTGGCAGGGCAGGGAAGTTTACTCTTTCCTTGGATGACTAGGAAGTGAGTGAAATTTTGTCATCTCATACAAAGGGAAAAGGGAAACATGCTCTATGATCAAATAAGTTTTTAAAAAAGTCAAAATATTCATAGAATCTGCCCAGTGTGGCAAAAGCATGAGCACTCCCATTGTAGAAGAAACACTGCTCTCGGGAACCACAGTGTGCCTGGCAAGGGAGGCTGGGAGGATTTATGCTTGCTCACTTTGGCCAAGTCATTAAGCAAGGCTGATCAGTAGAAAAGGAAATCGGGTTTTGTGCGGGGATGTGTCATTGGATATGCAGGCGATTCTCCTTGAGATGTATTGGCCCACAACTTTGGACTCACATACAGCAGTGACCATGAAGATGGCATCGGACTTGGCGACACTTCATTTTCGTATATAGAAAGTTGACACAAGCATCTCCTGGTGGTGTAGTGGGTTACACATTGTGTCCCTAACCTTAAACTCAGCAGTTCGAAAACAGCAGCACTCAGTGAGGGAAAGATGAGGCTTTCTACTCCTGTCAAGAGTTACAGGCTCAGAAACTCATGGGGGCAATTCTCCCGTCCTAGAAGGTCGCTATGCATCAGCAGTGACTCGATGGCAGGGAGATTAAGTTGATATTACCTATTTTAGAAAACGGTCCTGGTTATTCAATTAAGTAAGGCAGGTGCAGTCCTGTCACGCAGGGTTTGTTTAGATAGCACAGTAGTGTCCACTCACTCATTAGCTCAGTGTGTCTGGAACCCCAATGTGTATTTCCACATGGGACAAGTCAGGTTGAAGACACTGGGGATTTGTGCTTTGTTGAGCAAGCCCTGGAATTGCAAGAGTTCTAAAAGGAGGTCAAAGTTCCTGTTTTTATAACTCTCTCTCACACACACAGACACACACACACACACACACACACACACACACACAGAAAGTGGTGAACTTCACAGAACGTAGTGGGGACTTCAAAGAAAGGGGGGTTGATAGCCGTGAACAGGGTTGGGATGGGTCTTGGTCTATCCATTTGAAAGTCTCTAGGCTAAACAGAAATGTCCTGGTGGTATAGTAGTTTCGGTGTTGGCCTGCTAACCACGAGGTCAGCAGTTCTGAATCCACCAGTTCCTCCATGGAAAAAAGATGAGGCTTTCTATTTGAGTAAAGAATTATAGTCTCAGAGACTCATTGGGGCATGTTTATTCTTCCCTACAGGGGCGCTGCGAGTCAGAATGAACTCAGTACAGTATGCAAAGAACAAGCTGTGCTAATACCATTCCAGAGAGACAGTGGTGTTCCAGGGACATTGGTTTTGCCTGGCCCCTGACCCTGAGGAAACAGGAGGTCTTCAGGTCCTCTCCTGCTGCTCTTCTTTACCATCCTCCCATATCCTCCTCTGCACTCCCAAGTGGTGGGCATGATTCATACACACAGAAATCCACTTACTCCTTTGGAAAAGTGGTTTACTTCACCCCAAAATTCGGAGAACTGTGTCGTCTCCCTTTCAAAGTAAATTATACGATGAACATACAATATTGATTGCAGGCATGTGGATTCTTAATCCTCAAGTTCCCATGAAACCCTGCTTTCCATGGCAAATCAGCCCACCATTTCAGCACGCCAGTATTGCCAGGAGAAAGGAGCCTCAGCAGCCACCACTGCTCCGCAGCCTGCTTTTCACGGTCACGCGGGGATGTCAGAGTGCCCCACACCTCGTGCACTTGACTCAGTGCTTGCTTGCAGGGGTTGCATTTCGTTAGAGCCCAACTACTTCCGAGCATTGGCAAATTCCCTCAACCAAAGGTGGGCAGCGGCCTCATAATGTCACCAGTCATTAACCACCAGCAGGTTTGCGTTATGCTAGTCAGTGCTGTCATGTGCAAGGGGAAAGACAATTCCCACAGGCTGCCAGCTGTGTTTGGGGAGGGAATGCCAGGTGGGGAAGCTGGGGGTCCTCACCCCAGCAGCCACAGTTCCTGGCTCCAGGCCCTGCCCCAGGCTGTGCCAGGACGAAGAGCCTGGACTCTCAGAGACTCCATAGCTCGATTTCCACTCAGGTTGTGTTGTGTTGATCATTCCTTCCCTAGGCTGCCACCCATCTGTCAGTTTGTCATCATGTTGTCATTTGTCTCTAGCTGTGATTGCTGTAAGCGGTGTCACCAGCTACGATTATAACCAGAGCAAGCCACTCTGGACACGCTTCACCAGAGCATCCAAGCTAGGACACACTGGGAAGAAAGACCTGATGATGTACTACTGAAAATGAGTCCATGGAACCCTATGGATCAAAAGAGAATACCGTCCAAACAAGTACTGGAAGAGGAGCACCCTAGGTGAGAATACACTCACACTATTCAGTGGGAGGACTCCCTGGGTAGCGTTTGACTAGCACCCAGGAGGTCGGCAGTTAAATCCCACCCAGAATCCAAGAGGTGCCTAAGGAAGGTAGGCCTGAATATCTGCTTCCAAAAGGTCACAGCCTTAAAAACCCTATGGAACAGTTCTACTCTGAAATGCATGGGGGTCGCTATGAGTCAAAATGGACCGAAAAGCAGCTAATAACAACAACACTGTATAAAGAACAACACTGCAAGTCCTTAGGACAAAATACACAGCAGGCAAAATAGCCTCGACCCCACAGAATAGGGCAACTTATTTTCCTTTGTACCAGAGACCGGAACTGTACAACGGAATGAAACCCTGCCTGCTCTTGTGTCATCACCACAGTCGTTGGTCCATGTTGAGCCCATTGCTGTAGCCACTGTGGACATCCATCTTATCAAGGGTCTTCTTCCCTCTTGGTGCCCCTGTACTTTAACAAGCATTATGTCCTTTCTTAAGAACCAGTCTCTCCTGATAGCATGTCCAATGGATGTGACATGAAGACTTGCCATCCTCACTTCTAAGGGGCATTCTGGCCGTGCTTCCTCCAAGAGGGATTTGCTTGTTCTTCTGACCGCCCGGACGACTTTCGGTATTGTTTGCACATCATTCACATGCATTGATTCTTCTTCAGTTTTCCTTACTCACTGTCCAGCTCTCACATGCATATTGACCATTGAAACTACTTACCTTGAATTCAGAGCTTAGGGTACACTACCCAAAGCCACATACCTTGTGAGCGGCTGAAACATGTCTGCTGCCAGGATCTGTCCAATTTATTTTATTGAAACATCATACTCAAAAGGTGCTTTAGGCAAACATATTTTGTCTTTTGACTACATGTCCCCATAATATAACCAGGCTCAGACCCTCACATTGTAATGATTCAGCTATATGTCTGAGAGGTAAAAAGACCGCCAACCATATAACTGATGGGAGAATAGGTACTGACTGTCACCTGCAATGCCATTCCTTCAACAAATATGTATTGAGTGTTATTCAAATGACAACATTTGCAAAGCTTTAAGAAGACCCAGATGTAGAGAACACAGTCCCTGCTCACAGGAGACTCACAGATACTGCATCAGGGCATTCAGATCAGGGACACCACAGATAGATGCTGAAAGTAAAATCATAAAAAATAGCAACCACGCACGGAATCCAGGACAGATAAAATCCTCAGGAACAGTAATGGGAGTAGCGATACTGTGGTAGCTTTTTAATCTCCCATCATCTTGCATAGGAGTGGAGTCCAGGCTGTCACTCAGGCCATAGCCAGTGAGGTCTCAATGTGGGCATGGCCTTCTCTTGAGGATTCTGGCAACTCCTGTATTCTTTCCTGGGGGTGAGAGACACCCATGACTTGATATTCCTGCTGACAAGGTACATGGATCTACATTGACGGCAGCCAGAGCCTTGAACGGGAGGAGTCATGTGGAGACCCATGCCACTTTCCACCTCCACTGGGTCCATAAGACATTCCACCGACTGCCCTGTGATCTTCCAGCTCTTGGTGTCATTGCATGTGTTGCATAAGTCTGAAAAAAATGTACACACTGTTATTGGATATATGGGTTAATTTCGTACTTATGGACGTGGTCTGGACTGGGCTGGGATGTTTTCTTAATATAAAATTATTCTTCTATATAAAGCTTTTTTAAGACACATGAGTGTTTATGAATGTGCTTCTCTAGTCAACTCGAACTGACTCAGATACCATGAGGGCACAGGGTGGCTGTGTAGGGAAGGGGAGGAAGAGGGAACTGATAACAATGGAACACACACACACACACACAGCCTAGGGGCCGAATAACAGAAATATGAGTAGAGGGACACAGAAGACGGTGTGTATAAAGATATTAATTTATATATAATTTAGTAAGGGTGTGAGGGTTGAGGAAAGAGGGAAAAACAGGAGCTGATATCAAAGGGGTCAAGTAGAATGATAGTGTTTAGAAAATGATGGTGGCAGCATATGTACAAACTCGCTTGATCTAAATGATTTATGGATTGTTATATTATCTGTCAGAGCCCCCATTAAAATGTGTTCTTTTTTCGATGACAACATAAACTCACTGCCATGGAGTCAATTTTGACTCAGTATAGAACACCCCCTGTGGTTTCCTCGCTTGCTATTCTTTAAGGAAACAGAAAGCCTTTGCTTTCCCCTGCAGAGTGGCTGGTGGTTTCAACTATTGACTTTGAGGTTAGCAGGCACCATAGCACCATGATTCCTAAGGATGCTGATAGAAAGGGAGAACCTTGTGGAACATAATTTAAAATTCTTTAATTATCTAGACTTACTTAACTGGAAGAGTCCCAGAGACTATGACCCTGAGTTACTCTTCAAACCTTGAATTGAAACTGTCCCCTGAAGTCATCTTTAAACTAAATAACAATTTAGCTCTTAAAGGATTGCATCCTTGAGTATTGCAGTCTTTAAAAAATCAGCACAAAACTAAATGGGCTACAGATAATTCAAAATATATGTGAGAGGGTTGTGGCAGAGAGATTAAGTAAAAAGAAAGGAAACACCTAGAATAGAAAGAACAAGAATGTTAATTCAATATGAAGAGTGTGACCAATGTCACTGAACATTGTGTCCAGAAAGGGTTGAAATGGAACAGATTTTGCTTTGTATGTTTTCACATATCAAAATTAAATATTAGTAGAAAAAGAGAGAGACTCGCATCTGTTTGAGGCAGACTACCAAATACTGGGTTATATATAATGCTAAGTATTGAATATTATCCCATTTTCATATGGCAAGTATGGAAAGCCAAGGATGGAGTGAGGCATTCACAGGGAGATGGCATTTGAATGATCCAGGAAAATGGCTAAAGAAGATGCTCATTCCCGAGTGTTTCCACTGGGTTCGCAAACACATCAGCAAATGAATGTCAAATAACCCGTCTCACCCTCTAACTCAGAGCTGTGCAACCGAACTCTCTTCTATGATGAAAATGTTCCAGAGCAGTGATTCTCAACCTGTGAGTCGCGACCCCCATGGGGGGGGGTCGAACAATGCTTTCACAGGGGTCATCCGATTCATCACAGTAGCCATATTATAGTTATGAAGTAGCAACAAAAATAATTTTATAGTTGGGGGGAGCACCACACATGAGGAACTATATGAAAGTGTCACAACATTAGGAAGGTTGAAAATCACTGTTCTAAAGGCATGACATCCAATCTGGTAGCTACTACATTTTATCAGGAAAGACCGGTCCATGGAAAGGGACATCATGCTCGGTAAAACTGAAGGTCCACAAGAAAAGAGACTGACCATCAAGGAGATGGGCTGACACCATGGCGGCAACAATGGCCTCCAACCTAACAACCATGGCGAGAATTGGCACAAGATCAGGCAGTGTCCTCAAAGTAACATCCTTGATCTTCAGTCTTTTTAAGAGATCTGTTGTAGCACATTTAGCCAATGCAACGTGTCGTTTGATGTCTTGACTGATGCTTCCTTGAGCATTGATCTGGCTTAGGGTTTAAAAATTCCCCTTGGCTTCTCAATCATACAGGAGGCCCACACACTGATCATCTTTCCTCATTACACAGAGTGTCATGCCCCACTCACATTGGTCTCCTTGCTGTTCCAGGAAGAAGCTTGGAGAACCCAATCACAAGGCCTTTTGCACTGACTGTCTCCTACCTGGAACACTTTCCCCACCGCCAGATGGCCACTCCTGTGTCTTCCTGCCTTATTCAAGTTCTGCATTGTCAATGAGATCTTCCTTGGCTGCGATGCACTACTTGCCCCAAGTTTCCCATCCAGCGCAGTTTAGTGAGAAAAATCTCACTGCTACCTGCAGGGGGGGAGCCTCGACACTGGCATCTCAGAAAATGGAGCATAATCAGAACAGAAATGTGACCCTACCTCTCATGCTAAAAGGCTGCTAACTGCAAGGTCTAAACCACCACACAACCAGCCACTTCTCAGGAGAAAGGCTGAAAGTTAGTCTCAGAAACCTGCAGGGGAAGTTCTACCCTGTCTTATAGTGTCATTATGAATCAGTATCAACTCTATGGCAGTAAATTTGCATTTGGGGGTGGGGCGCGTTCTAAGGAGCTCTGGGTCACATACCCTGATCAATCCAACTGGCAGCTGCATCAGCTGGCTAAGGCTTCAAAAGACTGAGTAGGTAACCCAGAGCTCATTGCTGTTGGCAGAAACTTGTGGGGGGTCAGAAGGACTTGAGGTGATGGTGTCCTTCTCAGTGGCCTACGATAATCTTCTCCCCGGTCTGGGCATCAGCATCTTCTTTGCAAAATGGGATGATTGCATTAGAGAACCACTAAACCCCTATATACCTGAGCAACCAGGAAGCAATTGTGAATCCTGGAGAGGAGCAAAGACTATGCTGGTGGCTCTGCAAATCTTGGGAAGCCTGGATCCGATGCGGCTGGAACTGTCCACTGCGAGGCACCCAGAATCCCGAGAGCTGTAGTTCAGGTCTCCCCCTTGCCTGTGTACCATGGAAGATTTAATAAATGTTCTCCTCATGCTACCTTTAGGATCCTTGGTGGCAAAGTGGCAAAATCCCTTCACATTGGCCTGTTAACTGCAGGGTTGGCAGTTCAAACGCACCTGCTGCATTCCTGTAGAAAGGGCAGCTTTCAACTCCCACAAAGAATTGTTGTTTCAGAAATCCACAAGGACAGTTGTATCCTGTAACTATGGGTCAGAACTGGCACAATAGCAGTGCGTGATTGAGCTTTAAACTACATTTGAGACTGGGGTCTATTTTGAATTCCCCTACCTGTCCATTGGGTGTCATGGGAAGAAAGTAGATAGGAGAAAAAAGGGTAGGAGGCAGTGAGGGAGGAGGGTAGAATGTAATGGGGTAACACATTCTGGCAGAAAATTGTGTGTATGTGTGTGTGTGCGTGTTCTATTGTAATTCACACAGATTATGGGTGGGGGAGGGAACTGAAAAAGTAAATATCCATGAAAAAGAAAAATTTTTTTCTTTGGTGATTTTCCTCTTGGTGAGCTAAGGGATGGAGAATGTACTGCATGGGCGTGACCAGCCACTGGACCGGTGTGCTGTTAACACACCCTCCTGCCTTTGCATGCTGGGGGCCTCTCTGTAAACAGAAGTGACTTGTGACTTCTGATTTCCTGGGGCTCTAAAGAGAACCCGAGAATAGACGTTCTAAATCGTGAACAAAGGAGAGACAAAGGGTTAATGACAGAACAGAATTTTGAAGTTTCATTGGATGAACACAGCGCCAGCATCCAACAAGCATGCCAAAGGCGGAACTCTGCCCGGAAGTAATGAATGAGCACTGCCTTTAGCCCGTGTCCTAACTCTCCCCGTCTCCTGCACTCCAAGCCAGCCTCACTAAGAGTAGGCAATGGTGACATGGTGGTCCTTTCATCGCTCTCTGTCCCCTCACGCTGCCTTCACCTCTATCCAAGTTGCGTCATCCTTCTCCCTGATCTTCCTCGTGGAAAGATCTAATTCATACTAACTGGTAAAAGTCAGTTAGCACACAAGAAGGAAGACATCTCCTTCCTCAGCCTATGCTGCAGAAAAGGAAACTCGGGCTTGAGCTCATTTGCCCAACTGTCAAAGATCCCATCACGGGCAGGGCCCTGATGTGAAAATTCAAGCAAGCAGCCCCAGAGCCAGAGCTCCCAACCCTCATCCACTGCAGTTCAAGTTCATGGGGTGAAGTGGTGAAAAGCTAACCAGAAACTGAGAGTCAATGTAGATATGCAAGGCATTCTTGCCAGGGCACTCACTCACTGCCATTGAGTCAATGCTGACTCATAACAACCCTATAGGACAGGGTAGAATTCCCCTGTGAGTTACTGAGGATGTATCTCTTTATAGGAATAGAAAGCCCCATCTTTCCCTTGTGGAGTGGCTAGTGGTTTTAAACTGTTGCACAAAGTATAACCATGACACCATCAGGACTCCAAAACATGCCAGGGCAATCAATGGTTCTGTGAGATCTCTCAGGATAGAGATATACCTTGCTCCTTGGCTACACACGAGAAAGCATTCACCTCCAAGCCTAGTTTGTGATCCAAGTGAGTTTTATGAGAATTAGAAGAAGTTTCAGGTTTATAAAGGCACTTGCAGGGCTCTTCAGAAATGTGCATCTCCTTAGAAGCTTCCCTGAAAGTCACGAGGTCTGCTCTGTGCTCCTGCCTTTTAAATTACTCCAAGAGGTGGGGCATGCTGGTGACCCTGGTTGAACTCATTGGCTGAACTGAATTCACCTGGCCTTGTTGGGCCAATTCAGGTGCAGAACACACCCAGGTGTACCTCCCCTTCCTGGCTGGGAACCTGAGCCTCTGAGCATGCGCAGTGTACCACTCGTTCATGGGACAATGGCTCAGACTGCTGACCATGCGTAATGAATGCCTCAGTCCCTAAGCTAAACTACCTAGCAGTTCCAAAACCCCACTGCTGTGTAGTGTTCATGAACTTTGGCAGGAACACATCCTTACCACGAAGAATCCTGGTGGCCCAATGGCTAAGCACTTGGGCTTTAGACCGCGGTCAGTAGCAATGCATGAGAAAAAGGTCTTGCCATTGTAAACATTCCACCCCACTGCCATCAAACGCAAAGGACCTCTGGTGACATGGCGGGCTACTCACAGAGCTACTAAATGCAAAGTCAACAGTTCTAACCCACCAGCTTCACTGTGGGAGAAAGATGAAGCTATCTCTTCCTATAGAGACATAATATCTCAGAAACCTATAGGGAAAATTCTACCCTGCCATGGACTACTAAACGAACAACCTAATCTGTCTTGGAAGAAGTCAGGCCAGAGTGCCCTTGACAGCATATATGGCAAGATTTTGCCTCCCAAATATGTTGGACATATTGCCTGGAGAAGGACATCCTGCTTGGTAAAGTGGAGGGGCAGCACAAAAGAGGAAGGCCCTCAACGAGCTGGATTGACACCGTGGCTGCATCAATGAACTCTGGCAGAGAACAAATGTGATGATGGTGCAGGACCTGGAAGTGTTTGGTTCTGTTGTGCATAGGGTCACTTTGGGTCAGAAACCACTCAATGGCACCCGACAGCAACAACAACAAGTATATAAGATCACCATGAGTTGGAATCAACTCGACAGAAAGTGGGCTTTGGGTCTGTCATGGAACCAACCCTGGCTCATAGCGACCCAATCATGGGATTCTGAGGCTATAAATCTTCATGGGAGCAGAGGGCCTCATCTGTCTCCTGCGGAGCAGCTGGTAGGTGTGAACCCCTGACTTTGCAGTTGACAGTCCAACAATTCCCTTAAAGTACCCCCCGGGGCTCCTTTGGTAACGATGACAGATTAGGAAACCCAATGGGGACATTTCTACTCTGTCACATGAAGGCATCCTGTGCAGAATGGGCTCAACGGGAACTAACACCAACCCCACCTCTTTTAACACCATCCCAACCTTACAGACTGTGCTAGGCTCTTGAAGGAATTGACTTTTTGCACTCCCACTGAGCGAGCTATGAGCATGCATGCATGCCAACACGTAACTTCTGGTCCTGAACTAGGGATCAGCTGCACATGTAAGGATGTGCTTCTAATGTGGAAGGAAGTAAAGAGAGGGGATCTGGAAGCAGGAAAAGCCAGGAAGCAGGAGTCACTTAGGCAGACCCCTTTCCTAAACCAGCTTAATTAGCATATCACAGATCCTGGCTCAGAGGTGATGTTCAAAGAAGAATTGCTGACTGAATACACAAGGGAAGGAACAGAGTAAGTGAACACAGAAATGTGCTAATGACCAAATTGACTCACAGTTCCCACCCTGCTCTTCTTCTTCCAGGTTCTTCTCTAGTTGCTAATGGTATTTGCTCGACCTCTCACAAGCACAAAAGGAGCCCTGGTGGCCTAGCGGTTAGGCAGTGGGCTGCTAACCACCAAACTAGCAGTTCTAAATTAGCAGGCATTCTGAAGGAGAACAACAAGCTGTCTGCTCCTTTAAAGAATTACAGTCTTGGGAATGCACAGTGGTAGCTCTACCCTGGCCCATAGGGCTGCTCTGAGTCTGACTCGACTGGACAGCAGTGAGTATGGGTTTGGTTTGGTTTTCACAGGTACCCCGATCCATTGGTGGTCTTGGTAAATTGCACACGCTGGTTCAGTGGACCTTGTGTAGGGCTTGAGAATTTGCATTTCTAACAAGCTCCTGATGTTGCTAGTCTGTGACCATATTTGGGGTGGCAAGGCTCTGGTCTACCGGGGTCTTCCTGGTGGCTGCTGTCACAGAGCAAGTTCCCAAGAGTGCACCGCTACTCATTTCTTTGGAATCAAGGTTTTTGGCTATTTGTTCCATGACACTGAAAAGTTTGGACCTGACATACGCAGCTCAGGCTGTATTATCTATCTTCTCTGCCCTCTTGGATTGGAGATGGATCACCTATGAAGCGATGAGGGTAAGAAGGGTTGGGTGTCCCCGGGCAATGTGAACAGTTAGCACGCTCAACCACTGCTGATTAAAAGGTTTGCGGTTCAAATCCAAGGCCCCTCAGAAGAAAGGCCTGCTGATTGACTTCTGAACGACCAGCCTTTGAAAGCTCTGTGGGGTCCCGTGGTGCTGACCCACACGGCGTCACCGTGAGTTGGAATGGACTCCTCAGAAACGGGTTTAGTAAGCAGCACAAAGAGGAAACTCCTTGGTGAACTGGAGGACACGGTAGCTGAAACCATGGGCTCCAACATACTACCCCTGAGGCTGGCAAAGGACCGGGCAGTGCTGCCTTGTGTTGCAAAGAAGGTCCCTGTGATGTCAGAATGATTGGACAGCACTAACAACAACAAAGGATGTCAGGGCCCTTCACTTCCCCAGACCACTGACCAGGTTCAAAGACCCGCATGCGAGTATAGTTTCACAGTTAGATGTGTTTAGAAAAAATAATGTTTGCAAAAGTAAAATCTTGGTTTACATTTTACAGAGCATGCACAATGAGTAGAACGCTTAAGGTCCACCGGAACCTGTTTAGGGTCCCCTCCACTTGCTCACCACCGATAAGTCGATTCTGACTCATATTGATCCTACAGGAGAGGTTAAAATTTCCCCTGTGGGTATTTCTGAAACTATAGCGCCTTATGGGAATAGAAAGCCTCCTCTTTCTCTGCAGCTGGTGGGTTCAAACTGCCAACCTTGTCTTTAGCAGCTCAGGACTGACTTGTATCTCTATGAAACCAAAATCTACCTCACTGCCAGGGAGGTGATGCTGACTCATAGTGACCCTATGAGGCAGAGTAGATCTGTCCCTGTGAGTTTCTGAGACTGTAACTCTTTATAGGAGTAGACAGACTCTTCTTCCCACGGAGTGGCTGGTGGTTTCAAAGTGCTGACTTTGGTGTTAGCAGCCCAACTTGCAAACACTATGCCACCAAAGCTCCTTTTGTACCCCTATAAGTAGATAAATATTTCTCTTATATGTGTGTTTCAACCAAAGGCATGGCTATAAAGGAAAAAAGGCCATGAGTGTCAAGAATGATTTGAAAATGTGGAGTTCTTTTGGGAAAGGATATATATATATATATATATATATATATATATATATATATATATATATATATATATATATATATATATATATACTTGTGTATATAAATAGAATTCTGACGGCAAGAGTGGTCAGGAGTTGGACTGTTAATCTCAAGGTCAGCAGTTTGAATGGCCAACCGCTCCTCTGGAGAAAGAGGAGATTTTCTACTCCTCTAAAGAATCACAGTCTCAGAAACCCACGGGGGCCATTTTGCTCAGTCCCATGGGCCTGTGAGTTGGAATGGACTTGATGGCAGTGAGGGCATGTAAATATGCAAACACCCACCTCGGTGGCCGGTGGTTTTGAATGGTTGATCTTGCCATTAGTACATTGCGTAACCAGGTGCTATCTATTTGGTTCCAACTCATGGCCACTCTATGTACAGCAGAACAAAACAACACGCTGCCCTGCGCATTTCTCACAGCCATTCCTACATTTGAGCCACTGTGTCAACTCATCTTGTGGAGGTTTGTCCTCCTTTTGGCTTGACCAAGCATGGTGCCCAACTCCAGGGACTGGTCCCTCCTGATAACACCCAAAGTACATGAAGCCTAATGTCACCATCCTCGCTTCTAAGAATCAATCTGGCTGTAGTTCTTTCAACATAGATTTGTTTGTTCTCCTAGAAGTTCCTTGGTGTATTCAATATTCCTCACCAGGACCATATTTCAAATGCATCAATTCTTCTCGTGGGACTTCCTTATGCATTTTCCAGCTTCCACATGAAAATAATCATGCCTTGGGATAGGATACTCCTGAGTTTTTAAGGTTACAAAGTCACCTTGGTTCAAAAAAATGTTTAAAAGGCCTTTTGCAGCAAATTCACTGAAAGCAATTTATCCAGTGATTTCTTTACAGGTATTTCTATGAGCGTTGGTTGTGGATGGGTCCAAGTAAGATGAAATGCTTCATCATTTAAATCTTTTCTCTGTTTATCATGTTGCTTATTGGTTCAGTGGTGAGGATTCTTGTTCTTTTAACCTCGAGTTGTAATCCATACTGAAGACTATCATCTTTGAACTTCATCAGTAAGTGCTTCAACTCCTCTTCCCTTGCAGCAAGCAAGGCTGGTCGCCTGCATATTTCAGGCTGTTCTCAAATCTTCCTGCAATCCTGAAGTCTCCAATTCAGCCATCCAAAACTCAAAACAGCTCAATGCCATGGAAGTCAAGTCAATTCTGACTCGAGCAAACCTGTAGGCCAGGAAAGAACCTCCCGGAAGGTTTCCAAGGCTGTAATCTTTGTGGCAGCACATGGTCACATCTTTCTCACTCGGGATAGCTGGTGAATTCCAAGTGTTGCTCTTTCGGTTAACAGTGAAGTGCTTAAACATTGCCCTACCTGGATTCCAAGTGTGAGCTAGCAGCCACAATTTTCTTCTGAGACCAAAGGGGTTGTTAGGTGTGAATTCTCGACCAAGGGTGGTCCAGCAGACCTGCTCAGTATTCGCCCAGGTGCAAAATCCATCAAGAGGATGCATTGTCATTATTTTTAATCACATAACACACCCAGGTGTAGCAGCAACCCAGCTTTGTAATATCACCCTGGTTTTGATAAATATGTACCATTCCTTGATAACGCTTCCAAATCCTTTAATATCCTGCAGCTCAGTCCCTGATGTTTGGCTGTAACAAAAGGTGTGAAGGGAGACCATATGTCAATAAACTCTCCCTGTCTGCCACAACTCAGCGCATAATCAGCTCCACGGTAAAATGCATGGTAAGTCAGTTATGCTCTGGCGGGGAGGGCAAGGGGCCCCTTTCAGGTTTGTCTTCTGATGAAGTTGACCAAAATGACTTCTTATTTCAACCTATTAGGAGAGTGAGAGTTGCCCCCCCTCCCTCGCCATTTTTCTTTTCTTTTCCCTTTTTGTCCCTTTCCCCTTGTAGGGACAGCCTGCTCTGCTATTCTGAAAGGGTTTTCTGTTTTATGCTGCGCTCTCCACTCCATTAAATCACCTTTCCTCACATTAAATACAGGTCTTCAGGGTGGTCAGAGAGCTTTGCTGTGAGGGATAATGATATAATGAGGATGACATGCATGAAAAATCATTTTTCAGCTCAATCCCAGGCAGACCACGGGGAAGCATGAAATGGGAAGGAGGAGAGGTGTACCTCACTGTAGACAAGAGCCAGGCTTCAGAGGGGGCCAGTCTCAACCTGGAAGGCTGCTGAAGGCTTCTTTACCTCACTCACTCATTCACTCATTCATTCAACCAGCTTGCTACTTACTTATTAAATGCCAGACCTTGGGGCTCTCTCACTGAACAAAAGAGACAAAAATCCCCCTTCTGTCAAGAAGCTTCCATAAACAGAGGCATTCAAACACTTCCTAGAGAATGTGTTTAAAGTCCAATTTACACAAAAGCAGAAGAAGAGACTGATGCGAGGGGTTTCACACACACACATGTTCATATATGACTCCCATTGCAGCGACAAAGTGTAGGACTCTTCCAGGAGACACTATTCATTGGAGTTAAATTGCTCCCCCCAACCCCCTGAGCTCTCGCTCTCTCTTTCTTTTCTTTCTTTCTGAGAGCAATTGCCCTTGGAAGGGATTAGCGGTTATCACTCTCTAGCACCTTAGTGTGAACTTATTTATTGGCTCCTTTTCCTGCCTAGATAGGAGGGGCCTCCAGGGCTGCTAAAAGCCAGAAAAATCCCAAAAAAGGCAGCAACAAGAGAGGCAGAGGACAATTGGGGCCAGTGTTTCTCATTTGAGTGGGGGGGGGCATTTGTTAAAGATGCAGATTACACACACATACAGCACACACACACTTCCCTGCCACCCCACCCAATATGGCCCTACTAAATAAGGATCCTACCCCACCATCTGTCCGGGAGCCCCTGAACTGGCCCTTCCCATGAAACAAGCCAGGGCCATTGAAAGTGACTCTTTAGGCAAAAGACCAGTGACTTAGGTTTTCCAAACCAGGATAAAGCCCATTTGTTAAGCACTTGCATATTAACCAAAAGGTTGATGTTTCAATCCCACCCACCGGTTCCTAGGAAAGCAGGCCTGGTGATCTGTTTCTGAAAGGGCACAGTCTTGAAAAGGATCCCTGGTAACATATTGTCCTGCTAGCCATAAGGTCAGCAGTTCAATCCTACCAGCTGCTCTGAGAGAGAAAGCTGAAGCTTTCTACTGTACAGATGTATAGTCTCAGAAACCTACCAGGGCAAGTATACTCTGCTGCCATGAGTCAGAATTGACTCAATGGCAGCAAGTGAGTGGATGGGCAGGGATTGATTGGGCACCAACTAACACTAAGAACAACTATTTTGGATGGCAGTGACATTCTTCTGCTTTATCTAGAATCTGAACTCTCAGCGTCATTAACAATGGAGGCAACAGACAAATAATTATAAACTACAGAAGGGTAAAGAAAAGCTAAAGAAGTTACTTCTGTTTGGGGTTTAGTTGTGTGCTTTTTTTAGCAGAAAATATGAACTATGAAGGAGCAGGGACTTGCTGGACTTAAATATGAACTGTAAGATCTCTCTCCGGGCTAGAGTTACATCTCAGTTCTTGGCTCTGCATGAGAAAGAATTCACGCCAAAGCCTGGCTCGTGATCCAAGTGAGTTTAATGAAAGTTAAAAGAAGTTTCAGGTTTTACGCGCCACCCCTAGGATTCCTCCCCACCATGTAGCCTGGCAGAGACTGCTCGAGGTCACGCAAAGATCTCTCTCCTAAGTTTTCCTCCAAAAAAACACCTGTCTCATGTTCTTTCTCAAGTTCCCTCCCCAGTTCCTGTCCCCAGTTTTTCCTTTCTCCCCCTCGCTCCTGCCTTTTCAAGGATTCCCGGGGGGAGGAATGGTGAATGACCCCAGGTCGATCCCATTGGCTGAATTGCAATCACCTGGCCCAGGTGGGCTGATGCAGGTTTAACGCCCATCCGTACCCACCAGCGGGAAAACCTAGGCTTTTGTTCTATGCTTGGTTCTCCTGGGAATGCGTCAATGGACATCTCATTCCTGCCTATCTGCCTAACAAAACCTATTTTTCAACCCCAAGTCTTTCTTGCCAAAAAATAATGTCCCATAATAGGAATGGCATGAGCAGGGTTTCTGCGTTGGATCAGATCAAGAAGATAGCTTTCATGCCCTGTACTAAGATCACAAAAGAATGTAATCCAGTGCCTTGTAGACAGTCTCGTATACACAAAAGGTTTTCTAAGAGTCTCCAGAAGGCTGTGCTACAGCCTAAATAGGCTGAACTGCAGCCTAAAACAGAGAGGGACCCATTTCAAAGAGATGTGGGGACATGGCTTTCATAAAATTGAATGCATCATGTAATCCAGTGCAAGGGAAACCCAGTAACTTTGGGAAGGAACTGCATTGGCTTGGACTAAACAGCCAGAGATAGTGCTACATAAAAAGAAAGAAGATAATTGATAAAGCAACCCAGACATTATTGTGGAAAAGGAAAAGGGACTTAGAAGACAATCAAAAGCTACAAGGAACCTCTCCTAGGGAGAAGTCTTGTGGTTCCAACTTGTGTGCTCTGGGGGATATTTGGCAGTCACGTATTAAATTGTGCATTCAATTTAATCCCTTTAAGGGATTTTGTCACTGGGCCTACAGCCCAACTATCCTGACAAAAAAATCTATCTTGAAAATCACCCTGCTGTGAGGAAGCTAAAGGCAAGCACATGATACGATCACATGGAGGGAATTTGGGGAGCCAACGCAACAGCAAGAACCCAGGCCCTAGACCTATGAACCAAAGCAAACCCATCTTGCCGGATCTCGCTGCTTGAGCTGGTTTGGCCAATGCCACGTGGAGTGGAGATGTGCTGCCCCAGCCAAACCTTCCTCAAATTACAAAATTATGAGCAAATAATACACCGGGTGGGATTGAAAGTCACTAAGCAGCAATAGGTAAGTAAAACATATGGGCCTACCATTACCTATCTGTAAAGAGTCTTTGGCAACTGGTTTATGGAAGACGCAGGCCCTGATTACCTCCCATAACACGTATTCTTTATCATAGCCACGGACACTCATGGAAA